>NW_021703784.1:76063745-76139748 GCF_005190385.1 Monodon monoceros | reverse complement strand
ATTGGGCATATACCCTGAGAAAACCATAATTCAAAAAGAGACATGTACCACTATGTTCATTGCAGCACTATTTACAATATCCAGGACATGGAAGCAACCTAAGTGTCCATCGACAGATGAATGGATAAAGAAGATGTGGTACATATATACAATGGAATATTACTCAGCGATAAAAAGAAACAAAATTGAGTTATTTGTAGTGAGGTGAATGGACCTAGCATCTGTCATACAGAGTGAAGTAAGTCAGAAAGAGATAAACAAATATCGTATGTTAACACACATATATGGAATCTAAAAAAAAAAAAAAAGGTTCTGATGAACCTAGGAGCAGGACAGGAATAAAGACGCAGACGTAGAGGATGGACTTGAGGAACCGAGGAGGGGTAAGCTGGGACGAAGTGAGCAAGTAGCACTGACATATGTACATTACCAAATGTAGAATAGATAGCTAGTGGGAAGCAGCTGCATAGCACAGGAAGATCAGCTCGGTGCTTTTTGACCACCCAGAGAGGTGGGATAGGGAGGGTAGGAGGGAGACACAAGAAGGAGGGGATATGATGATATATGTATACATATAGCTGATTCACTTTTTATACAGCAGAAACTAACACAACATTTTAAAGCAATTATACTCCAATAAAGATGTTAAAAAAAAAAGAAAAAGAAAGGTGTATTGGATTAAAGGCAAGATATGCATTTTCTAAGAAATATAAATATATAAGGCAAAGTAATAAAGAGATGGTCAAAGTGATTCCAGGTAAACGCTAATAAAAAAGTAAGCAAATCTAGCATATTAATATCAGTTAAGACGGAATTTCACATTACAATGACTAAAGTGTCAGAGGCATATTATGTAAAGATAAAGGTATAATTTATAAATAAAACATAAGTCATATATTTTTTGTACCAATCCGTACAGCTTTTTTTGGTTTCTTTAATATATATACTTTTTGTTTTTTAATATTCATCTGTTTAACTTTTTATTTTATATTGGAATATAGTTGATTAACAATACTGTGGTAGTTTCAGGTGTACAGCAAAATGGTCCAGTTATACATATTCATGTATCTCCTCTTTTTTATTTTCCCATTTAGATTGTATAGATTTTAATAGAAAATAAAAACTATTAGAAAATCAGGAAATTAATAAATTTGCAATTGTAATGGAAGAGACTGGATACTGCTGTAAAAATTTAAACAATATAGTAGACCGAAGTAAACAAAGAGCGATCTAGATGACTTACTACAATCAATGAACATTTAATTTAACAGAATTTTGTAAGAACATGCATTACCTTTGTATTTCGGAACAAACTGTCACATCACCTTTTTTGTCAACCTCACTAAGCTACAACTATGTTTTCCAGAATTGCCTTCCCTGTGTGGTTCCAGCTTAAAGCTAAATCAAGAGAGAAATTTGTGCATGGCTAGGAAAGCTGAAGCGAAGCAGCAGCCACTGCACTCTGAAGGTCATTGTGTTTACAAGCAATGAGAGAATGACACTGAGGTGCACATAGGTTCTAGGTAACCCCTGTTCTTCCTGGCACCGTAGCCAGCTTTTTATTCCTGTAGAGAAGCCATGGCACCAGCAGGTACAGAGGCAATCGCTTTTCCATGGGCTGCTCCACCAGTGCTCCATCATGGTCCCATTCCAAATCCCCTGATTGTCTGCCATACGAGCGATACAGAAGGGCTGATTAGTAGCTTTTATCCGATACTCCAACATCCCTTTTTGGACCATTTTAATCAAAATCTCTTATAGTTAGGTAAATTTCAATTTCTAAAATAAATCCCTATTCTGTAATACTTAAAATATTTCTCATTCTGCTTCCCTGATTAAACCCTGATTGATAAATTTAAAAGAGAGAGGGAGGGAGGAAAAAAAAGACACAACAGAAAAAAATTAAAATGTAGAGTATTTACAGACCACATTCTCAGATCATAATCTAAAAACATCATAAATAAAGTGGGAAAAATATTTTCTCCGGCAGTCAGGGAAATATAAGTTAAAATAACTAGGTATATTTTTTAAGCCCTTCACATTAGCAACAACGGAAAGGAGCCATGATACCCATTTTTATAGGGGATGTTGGGGAAAGCATTCTTTCATACATTGCTTTGGAACTGTGATATATGAGAGCCTATTTTAACCAATAATCCACCTCCTCGAAGTCTATCCCATACAAACATAGCAGCCATAAATAATGACCTGTATGTCAGGGTCTTTATTGCATCATTGATATTGGTAGAAAAAACACTGGAAACAAAACTCAGATGCAGCAATATGGTAAATTATGATTTATCCTACCATGAAGTCTATCTGATTATTTGAATAGGGTTAAAATATATACAAAGCTACATACTAGTTTGTTAACATGGGTGTGGGTGGATAAACACAGCTGGATAGAAGAAGAAAGGGAGAGAAGGAAGCCAAAAAAGGGGAAAAAGAAAAATGACTATACATTCTAAAGCGTGTGTATAACTATACATTCGAATACACATTTATGCATTTATGTAAAGTTATGTGTATGTATGGCTAAAACAAAATTAAACATTAAAAAAATCTTATAATCTGGCCCAACTTAATTTATCCACCAGATTTCTCTTGATTCACCAGCACAAATTCTCAGTTTTGGGTCAGAATATATTTCCTTGATCTGCCTCACAAAAACAACCAAAAATACTCTTTGTTTTCTCTTGTGGGAATGTTCTCCACCTGCTGTTCATCACCCAAGTTCTCCAAGGCGTAGTTGATGTGCCACCTCTTCCCTGAATATACCAGCCCACACAGAGTCTCTTCTGAACTTCTTTATCCTTACTAAATAATTCAGCACTTAATTATATAGAATCATGAGTTGTTCTCTGATTCTTTTATGCCAGTTAGTCTTGTCTCCCCAATTATTAGTCCTATTCTATGAGTCTATTTCCCTTAACAGATGCATCACCAAATTGTACCTTTAGTGTAGTGACTGTCATGTATAGTATAATGACTGGTCTTGGGTTTCTAAATAGGGAGACAGTTAGGAAAGTATGCAGCCTTGACCTCAAAAGATCTTAGTTAAAATCTGTGCTCTGTTACTTCCTAAGAGATGTGCCTGAGCACATTTTCTCTTAGCCTTAGTTCCAGTATCTGTCAAATAGGTCTCTAAGGCTTAATGTAAAACTTTAAAACAGCCTGGATTATGGAAAGACTTCTGATTTTAGAGTCAGCTAACCTGGCTTTGAGTCTAGACACTGTAACAGTTTGATCTCATACAGTAACCAGCAAATATCTCTCTTCATTCAAGTGATTTTGGTCTGTCAATAGCTATGACACGTGTGTTAACCAGCACTAATGTCACCACATCATTTATTTACCTAATTGCATACTTCTGAGTATGAAAGGGGAACTATAAATTATTACACTGGGTGGGACAGCAGGTATAAACAGGAACTGTCCCTGGCAAGCATCTAGAGCAAATATTTGAGCCATAGATACCTACTTCATGAGCAGCAGGAGATAACTTTATTCTCTACTCACCCTTTTTGTTCTCAGCCCCGCCCCTAGTAAAGAGGAGAGGTCTTTAGTCAAACGGAATAAGGTGACAGACTGGCACAGCTCATCAGCTGCTTGATGAAGGGCAGTCGATATTAGCAGGGCTACGTTTTCTTTACCTTGTCCCCCCACAAATTTCTGAAGGGTATAAAGCAGAGGTTTCAGGTTGATAGACGAAGAACAAATCTGGTCTTGGGGTCATTTTATTAGACTTACACAGTATTTTTTTTAAGGATTTTAAAGTATTGCCAATATTCTCAATTGACATATTTAGATAAATACCCTTATTTGCAACTTCTCTTGAAAAATTGCAGACATGTTAAAACCGAAACTTCATTATCACTTGTCAAGGGTCAAGTGGAACTGAACTGTCAGTGCCTCCTCTCTCATTCTCTCTCCAAGTCATCACACTTCTCCTGAAGTTGAGGTTTAGTTTCATTCACCATTCCCTTTGTAATATTATAAACTGCCTGCCTAATTCACCCACAGGTCCTGCCAAGACCCTGAAATATTTTAGATGTTTTTTTGAGCTTCATGTCAACCCCTTCAAGCAGCTTGCAGCGAAGATTTTCAGAGCGGTGCTGGAAACGAGAAGGAGAACAGAGGCTTAGAAAAACTAAGGAGATTTTAAAAGGGAAAAAGGATAGAGACTAGAAAAAAAGAGTGGACTCTACCCAACTGAAGTGGATCTTTACAGACTGAGATAGGAAATAACATATAGGGAGGTAGGAAATTATATATAATTACTAAATGTTTGTGGACTGATAGATCACATTGCTCACCATTCATCTGAATACCATAGGTGAGTGTGATCATCTACAGCTGTTTTTTTTAATTACACACTTACAGACCTGTCTAGAATTTATAAAAAGGACACAAGGATTACATGTAAAATAAAAACAATAATATTTATTTAACTGTAAAACTGTTGGGATCAAACCTGTAATCAGTAAATGTGATTTTAAACTATAATAATTATAAAATGTCATATGGCTTGATGATGATCATGGTGGTGGTCTATATTTATAGATCATGCTTTTTGGTTTGGGAGGTCATGAGAATACCCAGATAGAGTCTGTATTTTTGCTTCTTCACTCATTTTATTCACTGACCATCTCTTGTTGAAAATGGAGAAAAAATCCAGTAAGTCAGAATTAATATGACTTGGGTCAGTCTGTCACTTATTTAATTTACTCTCTGTACTCCCTGTTCCTTGCACACTGTGGTCACCAGAAGGGAAGAGCCAAGATCTCTGAGCACCAGATGGGTTTGCAGCAAGGGCCCTGGACAACCAAAGCTTTGGAAAGTGGAAACATCAATATACAGAAGATAAAGAAAGAGAAAAAGAGGGAAGAGAAAAATGGCCAACTTTCCATTCTCCTTTATCATACTAAGGGACCACCTCACATTTCTGCATGGCATACCTGAAAATCCACTTTTGGCAACAGGAATTTTGTGTGCTGCCCCACTTACAATATTAATAACATTAATACGTAAAATAATAACATGGGAGCTTGGTATGCTAAACACTTATCCCAATCCTCACTCTAGCCGTATGAGACCAATACTATTATCTCAAATTTATAAATGAGGAAATTGAAGAACAAAGGGATTAAGTAAATACTCAAAATCATGCCGTGAGAGCAATGCATAACCTAGATTTGAACACAGATAATCTGACTCTAAAGCCCATGTAGTTGACTTCAGTGCCATGTAGTTGCTTTTTACTTCAAGCATTTATATATTTTTCTCATGCTGAATTTTTTATGTTGAGAAAAGAACCCTGGCAGTCATTCTCCCTTTCTCTCTCTGTCTTTCTTATATACCCCCTTCTTATTATATTATGAAACTTTTTATGATAATATTTAATTTCATATAAAGACAAAACTTTTTGTTTTAAGGTAATCAGTAATTCTTTCAGTGCTCAGAAAATCCAAGTTTGTAAAGTACGTATTAACACCTTCATTTTCTTAATAAAAAATATGAAACTCAAAGAAATTTGAGTTGCCAAAGTCACACTGCTATTATATGCCCCATTCTGACTCAATCTTGGTTCTTCTAATTTTGAATCTAATGTTCTTTTCAGTCTCTCTTCATGTGGTTTCTCACCTAGCTCAATGTCTGTTGCAAAAAGAACCACTACAATGCTGTGATAAATGAGTGAGCACATGTCTTAATAAAAGAAGATCACTCCATTGCACATACTTTTGTACAGATCTTCTAGATTTCTCTTCTTACTCACAGGATAGAATGGCTAGGTG
This sequence comes from Monodon monoceros, assembly GCF_005190385.1. Classification (NCBI taxonomy): domain Eukaryota; kingdom Metazoa; phylum Chordata; class Mammalia; order Artiodactyla; family Monodontidae; genus Monodon; species Monodon monoceros. The sequence goes on along the minus strand of NW_021703784.1, from coordinate 76,133,953 downwards.
CAAAGATTGGGCTTTTCTAGGCTGTCGTTTAGGAACAAATGGTAAGTAGGAACAACAACTTCTGGTTTGTAACAGTGAAAATTAAATTACATTCTCCCTAAAGGATTTGGAATTATTTTAAAACAGATTTTCCTAAGAAAATGGAAGAAAAGTATATTCCTTTGATATTTAAGCATCTACCATGTCCAGGAGAATAATAACCGTGTTAAGAGAGAAACTTTGAATATATTAAGGGGGAAAGCTGGACCAACATCCCAGGAGAATCATAGGAATTTCCCCACAGGTTACTAATCTGGCTTTAATTAAGACTGGAAGACCAATATAGCCTTAGTGTGGGAGGCAATTAGTGCTCTGCCTCATACCAGGGATGTGTATACACTAGTCACGGACTTGGCTAATGACTATCTTCAGAAGGACACATAGAGCAGAGACTGCTATCTGAGGAGCTCAAATTGATGCTACAGTTCACCCCAGGGAAATTAATATAGTACTGCATAAACTTCTGTCAGTTCTACATATTAAAGACACATTACTGTGTAGTTCATTTCATCAGCAATGTTTTTGAGAACGTACCTTTTATCAGGCACTGTTCTAGGCACTCAGGATAGTGATCAAAACAAAAAACTAAACAAAGCAAAACTTCCTTCTCTCATGTAGGGTACAATCTAATGGAAGAAGAAAAGTAATATAAAAACAACAAAAAATATAGTATATCAGATAAGTGCTGTGAAGAAAAATAAGTGCAGTGGAGTAGGGACAAGGCATTGAAACAAATGCAACATAAAATCTATCTACCTTGTTAGCAAATTTTAGGTATATAACACAGCTATAACATTAGTTATACCGTCGATCTTCAGAACTTAATCATCTTGCATAACTGAAGTTTTGTAACCTTTGACCAACACTTTTGCATGTTCCCCTTCCCCCAACTCCTAGTAACCAACATTCTACTTACCATGGAAGAATGAATGGATGAATGACTGAATAGGGCAGGAGAGTAATTTTGGAGGTGATGGATATGTTTATGGCATTGATTGAAGAGATGGTTTCATAGGTGTATACTTACCTCCAAATTCATCACATTGTTAACATTAAGTAGAGTTTTTTATATGTAAATCATACCTCATTAAAGTAATTCAAAACAACACATAAAAAGCCAAATACAGCAAAACTCGCCCCTCACCCCCAAGAATAAACAAACTAGTAAATACTCTGACTTGACACTAAGAAATATACAAAAATAGGTATAATGCACAGAGGATTGTTTCCATTGGGTATCAGAGAGGAGGCAAGAGGTCCTCTTTCTCTGACAGGTCTGATTTAGGGCCACGTGGTCCTGGAGCAGGAAAGCCTTGGAAGCCTAAGCCTTGCTAACAAGGAGACAGGTTAGCCCCTGGATGTCAATTTCTTCATTATAAATGGAAATTTTTTGATATAAAAACCCTACCTGAAACTTTCATAGAGTAGGATAGAAAGGACATGCCATTTAATACTAAGGCAGGAGATAGATGGGCTCCAGGCTAGGCATTTACAACTAGCCTCCTGTTTACATTTCCTGAGGAAGGAGGCAGGTGGGCTCTAGACTAGATATTTACAGCCAGCCTCCTGTTTGCACTTCGAGATGGAAATAACAACAGTGTAAATAGCTGGACTTTGTTTCCTGTGGACACCTTAAGATAACAGTCATGGCAGGAAAAGAAAGGGGATAAACCTTGTTTGAGTAAAAGATCAAGAAGTCATATATTTCCCATCCTTGGGACAAGGGAAACACTGCACATGCGCAGAAAGGCTCCTTGGGGGTCAAAAGGAGGGGGCACCACCCCATAATATGTGATGCTAAGGCCGTCCCATAGGCCTCTGGGCTGAAATCCATCTTGGCAAAAAGTTGCACATGCAGTTTGGGCAGGGTCCTACGGCAGGTCAGGTGTAGAAAAAGAAACCAGATAATTGGCCAAAGGTAAACAAAGACCTGGAAGAACTGCCCTATATAAATGATTTAACTTCCTCTTTACTGCACCCCTCCTCATTGGGGAGGACGCCCACACCCTTTCTTGCCAGGTGTGCATCTCTGCCTTGCTTCTGTCTTAAATAAACTGTTTCTCTGTGTGCTCTCCCACTTGTGCTGTGCCTCTAATAATAAACTTTGCACCTGTTTTTACAGTTTTTGCCTCCTTGAAACATTCTTGCTTTCAAACAGAGGCAAGAGCCAGGGAAAATTTGCTTCTAGCCTCTAGCCTTTGCTGGTCTAGTAGCTAGGATTCCTGGTTTTCATCCAGGCTACCTAAGTTCAATTCCCGGGCAGGGAACTAAGATCTCGCTTCAAGCCACCACTCACTGCTGCTGAGATAAATACCACAGGTGAATCTAAATGTGAAAAGTGCAATTATTCACTTCTGGTAAAAATAAAAACATCTGTGGAATTTTGGAATTAAAAAAATCAACTTAGAGTTACCTAGTAAGTTATCCTTATCCTCTCCCATAATTTATTCATCTACACACAGGATTTTGATGATTTATCATGTAAGAATTATTTCTCTTGGATATGTCTGAAGACAAACTAACAACTCGCCTTCCCAACAATACATCTAATTCTGATTTCCACAGTTGGTGGAAATTTTGTATGTTACTGAGTTTTAGTATCACACCACTATCTGAATGTTCAAGAGCTCTTCAAAAGACAGACCTGGTTTCATGTCTTGGTTCAGGCCCCTATGAGGGCAGAAGTAGCTAGATCACAAACATGTTACTTCACATGTCCAATCTTCATTTACCTAATCCGTAATTGATAGTAGTCTTGGTCTCATAGAGTTGCTGGGAGGAATCAATGATCCCACACAAAGGGCTACATAATACTTGGTACATAGACTAACTCAATAAATACCAGTTCCTGCTAACATTCTTATTGCCATTAATGTTACATAAGAACCTGTTTTTATTCATGTGAGTTTTCACTGATTCACTATTTCTTCTTGCTAATTTCCTTTCTGTGGGTATGTAGAAATTTCTGATAATTTCTTCTATATACTACTTAATAAAAAAAATAGAGGCAAAATAATGAGTGATGTTAAATAGCAAAGAAAGGAGACAACAGTAAACTTTATACCACAGAAAAGCTAGTCTACTGTTGCCAAGGGACATCCTCAGGTGGCTTTACTTACAATGGTGAGAGACTGATTTTCAGTTATGGTCTCAGAAATGTGACTTTGACAGAAAGAAGCAGAAACTATTTGAAGGTGGAGTCAGGGTAACAAAGTTTGCAGGATATATTAATAACACAAATATAATGCTGGGCAAACTGGCTAACCACATGCAGAAGAATGAAACTGAACTCTTATTTTATACTTTTCAAAAGATTAACTCAAAATGTGTTAAAGACTTACATGTAAAATCTGTAAGCATAAAACTACTAGAAGGAAACATAAGGAAAAAGCTCCTTAATACTGGTCTTGAAAACAGTTTTTTGAATATGATGAGAATTGCAAAAGATGAAAGCAATAAAAGTAAAAATATACAAGTGGGACTACATCAAACTAAACAGCATCTGCACAGAAAAACAATTAGCAAGATAAAAAGGCAGCTTACGAATGGGAGAAAATAGTTGCAAATCACCTACATGATAAGAAGTTAATGTTTGAAATATATAAGGAACTCACATAACTCAATAGCAAAAAAAAAAAAATGGATACAAGACTTGAATACATTTTTCCAAAGAAGTCATACAAATGGCCAAGAAGTACAAGATGCTTGACATCACTAATCATCAGGGTAATGCAAATAAAAACCACAATGAGATATCACCTCACACCTGTCAGAATGGCTATTATCAAAAAGACAAGAAATAACAAGTATTGATGAGGCTGTGGAGAATAGGAAACTGTGTGCACTGTTGGTGGGAATGTAAATTGGCAAAGCCACTATGGAAACAGTGTGGAGGGTCCTCAAAAAATTAAAAATAGAACTACCATATGATCCAGCAATTCCACTTCTAGGTCCATATTCAACAGAAATAAAAATAAGATTATCAAAGAGATATCTGCACCCTTATGTTCACTGCAGCATTATTCATGATAGCCAAGACATGGAAATAACCTAAGTGTCCACCAATGGATGATTGGATACAGAAGATGGGATATGTGATATATTCCATTGTGTATATATATTCAACCATAAATAGAAGGAAATCCTGCCTTTTGTGACACCATGAATGGATCTTGAGGGTATTATTCTAAGTGAAATGAGTCAGACAGAGAAAGACAAATACTGTATGTTCTCACTTATACGTGGAATATAAAAAAGCCAAATTCCTAGAAACATGGAGTAGAATGGTGATTACTAGGTTATAGGGGAGGAGGAAATGGAGAGATGTTGGTCAAAGTCTACAAACTTCTAACAATAAGATGAATAAGTTCTGGGGATCTAATGTATAGCATGGTGAGTATAATCATCAATACTGTATTATATACTTGAAAGTTGTTAAGAGAACAGATCTTAAAATTTATCAATAAATACACACACACACACACAATAATTTTGTGAGGGAATAGAGGTATCAATTAACCTCATTTTGATAATCATTTTACAATATACACGTGTGTTAAATCATCACATTGTACACCTTAAAAATACACATACGTCAATGATCTATCAGTAAACCTGGAATAAAACAATACCAATATGATACTAATAAAATTACTCTTATGTCATAGGAAACAGTACTGCTTTGAGGACTGGCAGTCATATCATATATCCAGCACATGCATTTCCCAAAACACACACATTCACACCACACACACTGGAAGATAAATTCTAGCCCAAAGATTTCTGTCAAGCCTAGAATCAAGGCAAGTGAGTTATATAACTTGAAAGGTTAATAGCACTAAGCTATGATATCTCAATGTACACATTTCAATTTGTTTTTGGGGTAAGGGGATCTCTTAGGCCAGAGTAAATTCTTCTAAGCAAAGTTCTCTAAAAAGTATTGCCAATGTTTGTCTCTCTGTTTTATGTTTTCTTGTTTGAACTATCTACCTTCTGAGTGATCTATTCTCCAGCTAACCCTGGTAATTTAATTGGTTAACTGAATTAACCAATAACCAATCAACTGGTTAACCAATAGCCTGCTCTTTCTCTTTATGATTGGACTTCAAAAAGGAGCTGATCGTTAAGTATATTTTGCATTTATCTGATTTCACTTATTATGTGTTGCTATATTGTTAACTTTTAACAGTTAAAGGTTTTTAGGGCAGTTTGCTGTCTTATATATGTAGATACGTGTGTGTATTCATATATATAAATTAAACCCTCACCATATGAAATCTACATTAAATGTCTCACATTAAAAGATATAACTAAGTATATATCGCATTGTTTACACAGTGGTTTTTTGCTGATTAATTTACTAATACTTACTTAGATTACCAAGTTATTTTATAATGTAAGTTCGTTTCTTAAAAACAAGTGGTACAAAGGTTTTTATATGTAAGCTCTTGTATTAGACACTTATAAGTAAATGCTATTTCACTAGAAGGATATGTAACTGAGTAGGATCCTACGGGGCCTTCCCAGAACAGACCCCTCCATGTCCTTTGCCCACCTCTTGTTTGTAGAAAAACTTTAGTCTCCTAGGCCTCCCCTGAGTCACAAAAGGCTGGCTCAAAAATTAATGATTAGGGCTTCCCTGGTGGCGCAGTGGTTGAGAGTCCGCCTGCCGATGCAGGGGACACGGGTTCGTGCCCCGGTCTGGGAAGATCCCACATGCCGCGGAGCGGCTAGGCCCGTGAGCCATGGCCGCTGAGCCTGTGTGTCCGGAGCCTGTGCTCCGCAACGGGAGAGGCCACAACAGTGAGAGGCCCACATACCGCAAAAAAAAAAAAAAAATTAATGATTAGAAAAATGTGAACATGTAGTAACAAAGAAATAGCAATTGGGCCAGGAGAACTGGTATCAATTTAAACAATGGATCAGCCATATAGCAGAGTCACAGAATCTTTAGTTCCTCCCTGAAGGAAACAGATAATAGCATCTGATGCACATTCCTGAGCTGCTTCACAGATACTAAAACTCCCACCAGATGGAAGAAGTTAACTGCAAGATGACCATGAGCACATAGCCCCCAGACTGGCTGGAGCCTGAGGATTGATGATGCTAACCCCCATGACACCACCCTGTTACCTCACCATCAACCAATCAGAGAATTGTGCATGTGCTGATCATGTACCCTGAGACTCTCTCGCTCACCATGCTTTTAAAAACCCTTCCTTGAAACCCATCAGGGAGTTCGGGTCTTTTGAACATTAGCTGCCCATAGGCCTTGCTTGGCACCTGCAATAAATGCTGCACTTTCCTTCACCAAAACCTGGTGTCAGTAGATTGGCTTTACTGGATAAAACTAAATAAAATACATAATAACTAATAATATGAATGTGATCCTGGAAATTTGTGTTAAATTTTCACACCCCACAAAGACTCTGGAGTTGCTCCTCCATTATACTGAAGAAAAAGGTTGGTGGGAGCACCTGAAACCAACCTCAAAACTCACCTTCATTGTATTTGCCTTTTGGCAACCCACACACTATTTTCAAGCCCACGATGAGAAGAGCAAAACTTTTGCAAGAGGGAGCAAAGAACAAGAAAAAAATTGCTTAGAAACTCAATAGACCAGAAAGAGAGTAGAAAATTATCATGAAAAAAAGAGCTTTTCATGTTGACTGCAGGTGCTGTAAAACTACTATCTGGTATAGGTCAAATTAGTTATGAAGAAGTGTGTAGGAAGACACAGCTTTCAGCAAATTGCATTAGAAACTAAGCAGGTGGGTAGATTCTATTCCCTGTTATGCAAGCTGATTGAGCTGTCATCTTTGAAAGAACTTAGAATGGCTATTTTTTCCAATTAACTTGCCCTGGGTAAGTAACACACTCTTCTAATACCCTGCCCACCCAACTTCAAAAGCTGCATCTTTTTCTTTGCTCACTCCCTGCTCTTATTATATATGCTTAATCACCAGAATTCCCTGAATATGACTTCTACTTCTTTCCTCTGGGATTTTATTCAATCTGTTCTTTGTGCCTAAAATGACTTGTCTACCCACCAAGTCAATGGAAAATCTACTCTTCTTATAAGACTCAACTCTAAGGCTACTTTCAAAGGCAATTTTCTAAGTGACACCTCCATTTAGAAATAATTATTCCTTTTGAATAAGCCTTTCTACAGAAATATTTCCAAGCCTCAAAAGATACCTAATAAGATGTAATGGATAGTACATTCTCATCACTCTAGTTATATGACTTCGGAGAGATTAAGATTTCTGATCTCATTTTTTTCTTTTGCAAAATAGGAATAATAATCTTGGAATCTTGTTGTAAAAAATAGTTTGTGCATGTTAATTAGCATTTGTATGTTAGTCTCTGGCATAGGTCCTAGTTCACAGTAAGTATTCAATAAGTGGTAACAATTAACAGCTTCTTATGCTTATAATTACAGTAATTTCTTTATCTGTATGCCTCCCCCATTAGACAATTGGTTCCTTGAATGTAGATACCAAACCTTTGAATTCATTTCTGTATCTTCATCCCCATTCCCAATCCATCGATGTTTGTCAGTGACTTGTACTTAGTAAGCTTTTTTTTCCCAATAAAAGTTCCCTAGCTTATTCAATTAGTATATGTGTGATGTTGTGATTTATAAGAAGAAATACATATTTGGTATTCATCCCCACTTCTGGCCTAGAGTTCCTAAAATCCTTGGGATTTCCTAAGTGTGGGAGGCCTAAAGGTATTTTTTGCTTCATTAATTAGGTGACTTATGGATAGCACCTGTGAATGGGAGCTTAGTTTCTAAGACAGTCAACCATGTGATTAGAAGGTTGGATCTGCAGTCCCACCCCCTGATATCCTGACATCTGGGGAAGGAAAAGTGGCTGGAAATTGAATTCAATCACCAATGGCCAATGATTTAATCAATCACAGCTGTGTAATGAAGCCTCCATAAACATCTAAAAGGACAGGGTTCTGAGAGTTTCTGTGTTGGTGAACACATGGAGATTTGGTGAGACTGGCAGACCTGGAGAGGGCATGGAAGCTCTGCGCTCCTTCCCACATACCTTGCCCTATGCATCTCTTCCATCTGGCTATTCCTGAGTTATAACCTTTTACAATAAACCAGTAATCTAGTAAGTAAAATGTTTTTCAGAGTTCTGTGAGCCTCTCTAAAATACTGATCAAACCCAAGGAAGGAGGGACTCATGGGAACCTCTAATATATAGCCAGTTGGTCAGAAGTACAGGTAACAGCCTGGGCTGGTGACTAGCATCTGAAGACCAAGGAGGGGGGGGGGGTCCTTGAAACCTCCAATTTGTAGCCAGTCAGAGCACAGGTAACAACTTGGGCTTGTGACAAGCATGCGAAGTATGGGGGTGGGGGGAGAAGTCTTGTAGGATGGAGTTCGTAACCTGTGGAATCTGATATTTCTGGAAAGACAGTGTCAGAATTGAGTTGAATTGTGGGATATCCAGGTGGTGTCCCAAGAATTTCTTGCTGGTGTGGAAAACTTCTCCCATAACCCACACTGGAATTAGTATCAGAACCTATTGAGTAAGTAACCCCACATTTTAATAGCTCAACTGAATTAAACTGGTTTTATACAGTAATAAAAATAAAACAACTATCCTGTAATTTATCATTTTGATTCTGAAGCTTGAATATTTTTATAAGGGCGTGGGCTTGAGAAATTTAATGATCACCAGATAAACATGTAATAAAATAGAGTCTATTTCATAATAGTAGAGTTTGATGTATAATAGTAGAATATAGTTTATACTATATTATATGAAATGTCTTTAAATATTGGTTTATGAATTATAAACTGAAAGAGACTTGGGGACTATCTAATCCAACCCTACTTATTTCACAAATGAGCAAAATGAGACAGTGTGTGTTGGGTAAGGGGCTTGTTAGGAGACATGCAGATTGGAAGTCAAAGAGCTGAGACTTAAACCCAGGTTTCTTCATTATTCTTTCTTACCTAGCATTTATATGTCTTTGGAAAAGAGTATTTAGATTTTCCAATTGTGTTATCAATATGATAAAACATCTAAAATGATTTTGAGCAAAGGCCAGATTTTTTTTCAGAATGGTAATAATAATTTTGAACTGAATATCTTCAGGTAATAAGATTTAAGTTGACCTTCAAAAGTATAAAGGATTTGGATAGACCAAGGATATTTTAAAGTTACTTCAAGTGTGAGAAATAATGAGAGAAGTGTGGAAGCAGAATAGACAAAGGGGTCCTGAGAGACAAAGAGAAGAAGATGGGGTTGGAGAAGCATGTTTACACAACTCTAGCCCAACAAATGCAGAAAATGCCATAATTATATGGAATCTGAGAAACATGTGGTCCAATTGAATCATGTGATGGTAAACAAAACTGAAACATCTTGTCTTTTTCACTAAATCATTAACTACATCTGAAGGACACTGAGGAAGAGGCCCTAATTATTAAAAGTAAGTTTTAGGAAGATTAATCTGGCAATTGTGTGTAGAAGATTATGGAAAAGTCATGGTATAGATACTCATAGATCATCTGTGAATGCTTAAAGGTAGGCTGAAGCTCCAATCAAGTTGTAGCAGTAGGAAGTAAGACACATAAGTAACATTACAAAAGAAACATCAGAAAATCACAATTGGCTGGAGAGTAGGTAAAGGGAAGAGATGGAAATAGAAGGATATCATAGTTCATGCTAATATTTCAGGCTCAGGAGACCCAAGTTTTCCAATGTCAACATTAGGATGCATGGAAGAAGGTCAGGCAGGTTCAGTATGACAGGTTCAACTTCAGACACACTATCTTTGGGTTGAATGTGAGACAATTCAGTACATGTGTTCATGACCTGAGAGAGGGGAAGGAGCAGGAGACATAGATTGAGATGGTATACACATAAAGGTGAGAACAAAACCTGTATAAGGAGAAAGCTCTTGGAAGAGAAATATAGGAAGAAAAAAGTACAGGAGGCCAAGACAGATTCCTAGCCAATACTCACATCTGGTTGGCAGAAGATAGAAAGGGAATCAATGAGGAAATAAAGGGCCACAAGTGGAGTATTTGAAAACAAAAACAAACAAAAAACAAAAACACTATGGTATTTTCAGCTCTATCTTGGGAGAATTCTATATCTTAAATGTTAATTTGGGAGGTTGTCCACCATGTATATACATATCAATTTCAAAATGCTAGTTTCTGTGTCAGTATGTATATCTGGCCAAATGTTTCAAATCTTGCATGAAAAACAATTATAGAAAGTTCAGTAAAGAACTTTGAAAGAAGAGAATTACATCAGACTAGTTCATCTTCAGAAATGCAATAGTGAATTGAAATATCTCATTAAATTTTGATTTCTAAGTAAAAGTCTTCCCAGACTACTTGTTAAATATTAGATATCAAATTTGGTTTTGCTCTGAAACCCCTTTTATCAGGATTTATGACTAAGGCACAAATGATGTCTGTTGTTTGACTCAGTGGGAAAGCCTACACTAGTCTGTTTAAATTGCTTAAATAAGTTGACAAATCTGGACACCAGTATCACTGAAGGAGCTACATATAATCTTGAAAGAGATGGAAGAAGAAAAGACAACCAGTGTCAGAATTTGTTTAAATTAAAAAGCTTGCAACCACTCACTGATTCATTGAATGATGCTCTTTAAACCACAATAAATCATATACCATCAACGGTGAAACACAACTTAACCTATGATTGTTTTTCATGATTACAAAGGTTTGTGTGAATTTTTTTTCAATTTTCAAAGAACTAATGGGGAATCCCCTGGAAGTCCAGTGGTGAGGACTTCACACTCTCACTGCCGAGGGCCCGGGTTCAATCCCTGGTCGGGGAACTAAAATCCCACAAGCTGTGTGGTACAGCCAAAAACAAAAACAAACAAACAAACAAAAACTAATGAATCAGTTCAGAATGAAAGTAAGTCATGACCAACTAAGCAGATAATCTTGGGAAGTTCACTTTTCCTTACTTTCTGTCTCTGTAAAATGGGATTGAGGTGGATGATCTGAAGTTCCTTCTCTCTTTAACAAGAATTAAGTAGTTTCTAATTATTTAACTGGGATGGCAATATGTCTCTTACCAAACCCCCTGCAACTTAACTTTTCACATAGTTGTAACATGGATATGGATATAGGTATGGAATACATAACTTGCTATAAGTAAAGCATTAAATTTAAGCATTAGGTTGAAGTGAATAGATTTTCTTAAAAAGTATATTTGTGGGAGGTTTAAAGATTAATGAAGATATGTATCATGTGGAAAATTAATACAAAGCTTTATGAAACATAGGAAGGCAAAAGTTCTGCTTCTAAGGCAGGAAAGCTTTTAGGAGATGGGGAGAGACTACCTGGTTGTTTAGCTCAAAGGTGGTAGTGTGTGTGTGCACATGTGTGTGTGTTGTGTGTAATTACTATATAGAAATATGAACACTAGATATAGAAAATAGAGGTAAACCTTTTAAACAATCATGAAACAACCATGCAAAAGCGGGTATTTTGTTTATGTCGTTTGTTTGGTTGGAATAGTATACCAAGTCCTCCCACAGCAACTCCTGGTCTCTGCAATTCCCCAAACTAGCAGCACAACCAGGGCACATCACCAGGCTGTAAGAAAGAGACAGCTATAGGATTTCACCTTCAGGAGACCAAATAAGTGTATCTCTGAACATATTCTCTGACTGCAATCCAACAAAATTAGAAGTTAATTATAAAAGTTCTCAAAAATCCAACATTAACAATTGAATGAAAGAGGAAATCAAGACACAATTGTATATCAGTCATTCTTTAACATATATAAGGAGATTGTACTTGAAAAAGAGTGTGAAACCTTAGGAACAATTAAAGAACACAAGTTAAAACAAAATGCCATCAGATTGGGGATATACATATACATATAGCTGATTTACTTTGTTATACAGCAGAAACTAACACAACATTGTAAAGCAATTATACTCCAATAAAGATGTAAAAAAAAAAAAAAGGCCATCAGATTGCCAATATATCTAAAGACACTGAACTGATAAAAGCCAGGTTTGACAGTGTATAAAGAAATGGGTGCTGACATACACTGCTGATACGACTTTAAAGTGGCAAATCCCATTTTAAGGTCAGTTTGGCAGTAACTTAAAAACTAAAACACACATTAAATTTACCACAGCAATTACACTTCTGGGAATCTCTCTTACTGAAATACATGTACAAAGCCAAAATACAGACACACAGTGATATTTATTACCATATTATGTCTAACACTGAACAATTGAAAACAAGTCCTAAAAAAACTTTTCAAAATTTTACAATCCTATAAAGAAGCCATTAAAATGAATGAGGTGGATCTACATGTACTGATGTGGAAAGATATTATTATATATTCTTAAGGAACAAAGCAAGTTTCAAAAACTATTATGTTATGACCTCCTTAGTTATAATCCCCCTATTTTATGAATGTATCTGTATTATATAAGTTGGAAAGACTAAGGAAGGATAATATGTTAAGTTGTTACAGTGGTCACCTGTGGTAAGTGGCTTTGGGAGGTCATGGGGGGATTTACATGTTATTAAATAAATAAATATAAATATGTTACATATTATATATAATGTGTTTGTAATTTGAGAAAATTAATTTCAAATAACACAATAAGTTAACATGAATTTAATGGATTAAAAAGGTAATGCTGCATTATTGCTCCTCATTGGTGACTAGTTATATAACATATGAATTCTCAACACTAAAGTATTATATACAGGTTAACCCACATTGGCCACTGCTGCATGTACTTAAGCATTCTATTTTAAAGGTGGTCAATTTAAGTCACTATAAAAGCCTAAGGAGAAAGCTTGCTCTATTCTAAAAGCACATTTAAAATATTAAAAATTACGTAAATACTAAAAATATTAATTATCACCAGAAATCAAAGAAATAAAAACAAGAATAGGGTACCATATTATAAAAGCTAAAAATGATAATATTTAATATTTGTGAGAATCTTATCACAAAGTACTTTTATATATTGCTGGTGGTAACACTTTTTTTGCATGGTATCATTATCATTTCATTAATATATGTCTACACAAAAGCTGAAAGTAAAATATGACAGAATATTAAAATTGCTAATCTTCAAGTAGTAATATTTTAGACTTTTATTTTCTTCTCTGAACTATATACATTCCAGCGATTGTAATTTGTTATCTGTACTGCTTCTACAGTGATATAAACATAAAAAGAATTTTGAAAGTAGTATTTGTTTAAGGCCCTTAGATTATTCATTAGAATAATCAGAGGTATTCTGACTTTTGTTGGTTTTTGAAAATGAACTCTTAAGCCTTAACCACTTCTGTACAAAGGAACCTTTCTCCTCACTTCTCCAAAGATTAGGGTAAAATTCAGTTTACATGTAAAGAATCATGTGAGACAGATACCACATGATAACTGGCAGACTGGCTGGATCTTGGCAGATGCCTTCATAGCTTCTGCCCAGTACCTGGAGCTTGAGCAGGGCTGAATCACCAGTTTCTCCCCACTTTGCAATCTGTGGCATTACTCACTCTCTACCACTCTTAACCATGAACCTTCTTCTAACAGATATAAGCTTATCTATATTATGGAACTTAAAAATGGGATGAGAAGGCAAAGGTCTCCATCAATCTCACTTTGAGCCTACTTCTTTTCCTTTGAAGCTACATCAATGAGGGGAAAAATGAAAGTTTATGGTCTATGGTCTAAGGTATTTAAGGGTCTTTGCAAACTATAGGTGCATCTTTTGCCTGAACATTTTCATCACACACACACACACACACACACACACACACACACACACACACAGATAGCATAACATCATATATTTATAAAATGATAGAACCAGAAGTGATATTAGACCCTCTAGCAGTTTTAAATTGGGATCCTTGGAGAACCTGGGTTCTGTGAAGCTGTCTCAAGGAAACCTGGGAAGGTTGGAAGGTGCTGAAAGAGTGGTCAACTGGGCCATCCTAGCTCTGATTTAAATTAAGAAAAAAAACAAACAAACAAAAACTTCATTTTCATTTCTCACACAACCTGGATGCTGCTACTTTAAAAATACTGTAACCACTGATCAAGTCCATTTTATTCATTTAACAGGTTAAAAAATAAGTGGCCCAGAAAGTTCAGTTACTTAACCAAGGTTACAAATCTATGGTAGAAACAGGACAAGAATCCAGGTATCTAGACTTTTAATTCCAAGTGGAAATGAGAAAGTTAGTGACAATGGTAATCATGTGCAATTCTGGACTTTCCATGAGGTTGCTATAGCTTATGACACTCACATTATAAAGAGGCAATTAAGAAAATAAAGAGGTAACCAGGCAACAGCAACGCCATTTTCCTAAAAATAATGTGAGGGATATTATGCAGGGATAGGTTACTTTTGCTTCAGCTGAGCTGTTGCATATGTAGGAGAAGAAAGGTTGAGCATCTGCCGGGAATTAACACAGACCTTTTTCTACACACCTGTTCTGCAGAAGAAGATCTATAATGAAAGCGTCTAGAAGTTTGTTCCAACATGACTGCCAAAATCCGAATCAGTAATACCCCTTGGCCATATCATAACATAAGGCAGAATCTGATCTGTGATAATGGCTCTGAAGAAAACAAATAAGGTAGTTTGATTGGGAAATTCTATGGGTAGAATTATATGGAATCTTGTGTATTATGGGCCAATCCCTCTCCCATGGGCTTCAGTTTCCCCATCTGTAGTGAGGGGAATGGAATTGATCTCTAAAATAATTTTCAATTCTTACATACTTGGTTATGTTAGTTGGGGTGTAGTGCTTTTTGTTTGTATTTTTGTTTGGTTTTAAAATCAGGTTCAATGTCTAGAGGGAAAAAGACAAAAGGAAGAAAAATATTAGCAACTGTTTTAGAGACATGGTATCAAGACTTTGTATTATTATTTTTAAAAATACCATCTCAGATAGAGCTGTAACATGACCATGAATATTATTAAAAATATTCTTTTGAATAGAACAGGGGAGACACAAAACAATTTCTTTAAAATATGAGCCATGTGTGTGTTTGTCTGTGCGCATGTGCGTATCACATCAACTCAATGAATATACCTGGGCAGTTAAACCACAACTGGAGGAAAAAATGTGTCAGCATGTAGGCTGATCCCCCTAAAATTTATAACAATAACCTCGAATGGGTCCTTAATGCTACGAGCAGCCAAAATATATTTCCCTGGTCATCTTATTTTGCCACGCTCCTAGAAGAATATTTCATATTTTATTCCCTCACTGCAAATTCTGTCTTCCAACACCTCCTCCCCAATCCTCACTCTCAGCTGACGATTCTGCTTCCTGCTTCACTGAGAAGACTGAAGCAATCTGAAGCAAACTTCCACAGCTCCCACCCACCCACTGGCATCTGTACCCATGCATTCTGACTTCCTGCCTGATACTCAAGATAAACTAACTGCACTCCCAACTAAGTCCATCCATCTCCTCTACTTACGCAGTAGTTTCCATCGTTCTCACCTACTTCAGGCCAATAATTTTCCCACGCTCTCTCCTTACAGAGTCAAATCCAGCCTCTCTCCCCACCCCACCCTATCTTTAGTTGATAACTCCCCATCACCATACAAGTATGCTGTTTTAATTCCTAAAAATTAGAAAGAAAATAAAAAGCAACCTCATTTGACTCCAGTTTTCCTGGTGGTTTCTTCCCAATTTATTTGTTCCCTTTTGCTCCAAAATTCCACAAAAGTAGGGTCAGTAGTCATTATTTATAACTCCTCTTCTTAAACCTTCCACAGTAGGTTTTTGTCATTGTTGTTGTACCATAGCTCCAGGAAGACTGCCAAGGTCAATGGTCAATTCTTCGTCTTCATCTTATTTGGTATATTAGGGGCATTTGACACAATTCCTTGTGCCTTCCTCCTTGATAATACTTTCCCCACTTGGCCTCCAGGACACAACTCTTCCATGGCTCTTCCCCAACCTCACTAGATGCTTCTTCTCAGTCTCCTTTGTGCATTACTCTCATCTCTTGACCTATCAACTTTGGAAAGGCACACAGCTCAGTCTCTGGATCCTTCTCTTTTTTATCTTTATTCCCTACCCTTGGTGATCTCATAATGTCTCATGGTTTTAAACATTATCTAAATGCTGATATCTCCTAAAAGCACATCTCCAGTCCAGATATCTCTCTCTAACTCCAGGCATTTATACCACATATCTGAGTTCTTTACATTTCCACCTGATCTGAAAGAATCATGTCCAAACACAACATTCCCAAATGAACCTCCTGACATCTGCTCCCAGACCAAATTCACTCATAGTTTTCCCATATCAGTTGATGGGGAAAATCTTGGAGACCAAAATCTTGACTCCTTTTTCTCATAACCCACATTCAGTCCACTTTCAAAATATATCCAGAATCTAACTATGACTTCTCACCATCTCCACTGCTGCAAGGCTCCTAATTGGTCTCTCTACTATCACAGTGGCTGAGCATGGGGGTAGGTTTGGGATTGAGAGTGAGTAGACACGAGGCAGATGAGTTTAAAATGAAATCCAGCTAATATGACCCCTTTGCTTAAAACCCTGCATTCAATGAACTTCCACTTCACTCAGAGTAAAATCTCAAATTTTTATAATTAATATATGACAACAAGGCCTGAAAATAATCTTGCTTGGCATTACAGATATAAAAACACATCTGTTTCAGGGGACAGTTTTTCCACATTCCTTTGTGAATGCATCTTTAAGAGTTCAAAGCACATCACTGCACAAATGCTTACAGAGTTTATTCATGACTAATATATCACCTGATTATCCTTGCAGTGGAACTACAGGGCATATTTAATTTGACCATGCCATTTGTAATGTCTCTCTACTTTCAGTACCTTACACTCTTTTAAAAATGTTGCTGTCATTTCATCTTTTTTCAGCCCTAATAATTTTGGTTTCCCCTTCTATTACTAGTGTCTTAATTCACTTCCCTTCCTAATTTCATATTTTGCATATCAAATTCTATAAATGTTTTATAAACCTATTACCTCACTCTTGGTAATACAATGCAATATATATACCGTATATCATACAATAATAATACAATACAATATTTATTATTATTGTCAATAATAAATGTGAACTGTTTAAAGAAAAAAATCCTGGATTCATGGAAAGGGGAGGCTAAGTACTCCTTTTCATTGTTTTATGTATTTGTTAATAATATATGAATTATAAACTTGCATATACAAAAGTCCTAAGTGGAGGACTTCAATAGAATACACCCCTGGCCTCTCTTCCCCAGGGGAAAATATCTAGTTTATCTGGCTTATATGATTTGCAAGTTTGGGGAAAAAGGAGCTAGGAATGCTTGGTTCAGCAATTTTTTATCCTCTATTTTGGTCTGTTCCCCTCTCTTCTGCCACATAATATGGGGTCTGACACTATGGAGGTTGCCTGTTGTGTCAGTTACCTGGTGGGAAGGTCTCAAGTTCAGAAGAAGAGGAAATTGGGCAAGCTCATTTGCTCACATCAAAGTCCCATTCTCCTAGCTTTCATCAGTTATACAGCTGACCTTTTGATAGCCATCTGTCAGTCTCCAGTGCTCTATTTATCAACTGGTTTAAAATTCAGGCAGGGAAGAGAGAGGTGTAATCTATTGAGTCCATCAAAATCCCAACATATTCAAGGATTGCGATACTAGTTTCTAAGCTTCACATTTTTGTATGTAGAGTCTGAGGGCAAAAGGGTATAGTGGAAAGAATGGGGTTATGGAGTCAGTCTTGGCTTCTAATGTCAGATGTGTTACTTATTGACTATGTCACCCTGAGTCAAGTTATTTAACATCTCTCGGGCTCTTTTCTCTAATCTATACAATGGCATGAACAATGACTCCCTCACTGCATCACTGTGGAGTTAAAAGAAATAAAATACAGGGAATGACTAGCGGGCAACCTGGTATAAATGTATGCTCAGAATTTTATTGTTCCCTTTATATCAATAATCCATTGGATAAATGTCAGAAATAAGATTTACCAGTAGTCACGAGAAAGTTGTTTACAGACCATAAACAACTGAGTTGTACAAACAGCATTTTAGGGAAAATGACTAGTTTTTTATTTTGAAGGGAAAGCAAATAAATTATCTTCTTGCAAAACTTAAGTAGACTCGTGAAGAAAAAGGTACCAGTAAATGTCCAAAATTTCTACAGTAGCTGATGTGGGTGGAATAAGAGAACCCTTGATTCATCCAGCCAACTACTTGTGTTCTGCATAATTACAACTTTTTAATGGCTTCTGCAAGGATGTTGATCATTACATGACAACAAACCCATAAATATCTGTCCGCGTTAGAACAGTGACACTCACTGGTTACTTCTGATATTAACAGCCATACTCACTACTAAAACACATCTCTTATAAAGCAAACTTAAATAATGCTCATAGATATCAGCAAGGTAGAAAAGGGGATACCCAACTCCTTGTAAATATTTGGACCAACATAATTTTGAGTTACCCAATATGGAATGAGCTATCTTTCTTGTGGCTCCCTACATCTCTAGAGATTCCCAAATATATTTTAAGTGATCATTAATTGCAGTAGTCCTAGAAAAGATTCATGAATAATAATTAGGAATTCTAGATGATCTTTAAGTGTTCCAGCTTCCAGTTCCTGGTCTCAAGGACTCAGAGCAAACCCACATTTATGTGACTTGGAAGCTTAAAACATTTTTCACAGTAAAATCTTGGTTTCTTTGTTCACATGTAAATTATACAAATCTTTTTTAATTATTAAGGCTCTATTGGTTTTGGAAATAGGAGTGCTTGCCAAATCAGTGCCCTTGTTATCAGTCACCAATGATAATTACTCACTGCAGTGAAATATAATAGAAGCATCTACAGCTTCTTACCTATGGGATGATTTTCTGTCACTTAACACAACAACAGTAAGAATGACTGACCCCTTCTCGTCTCCTAATCCCCAACCTCAGTAAAACCTTCAAATCTCACAGTAAAACTAATCTCAGGTTTAAGGAGGAATCCAACTTGTGTAAGTGACTGGAAGGACTCTACCCTAACAGCATATTAATTTTTTTCTCCTTTTTCTCCTAGATGGTAAAATAGAAATGTTTTGAATTTCAATGACTTAAACATGTTGCTTATTAGTCACCCCCTCAAAGCATTAAAGGGAGGGTCAATTAATCTAGGGTCAGGAGCAGCCTTGGCACCTCATGCAGACATTTTGTCATTTCTTATTTTAGAGATGTTTACATTCAGGGACTTAAAAAGAAAGTGCTAACTTGCCCAAGGCAGTAAGGTTTTAATAAACCCATTCATGTAATGACAGTTTGTTTTCCTTAGGTATCAAGAACATTCTTATATATAAATCAGAGCACATAGGATCAGTTACCACTACAAGAGAAAAAAATAATCTTGCTACCCACCACCACTCTATTACAGAGAATATTAAATTCATTTTCTTTTCCTTATTAAAAAACAAACAAACATATTTAGGCGATGAAGAGCAGTGGCAGCACTGTGTTTGTTTTTTCCACCACCCCTCTTTCCAGTTAGCACTGGACTGTGCTTATCACAAGAGAATTTCCAAGCTGAGAAAAACAGATGCATATAGTGTCAGCTCTGTAGTGTGAGAACAGGAGGAGAAACAATCCCATGAGGAACACAGAAGATGAAAGCATGGGTGAGGGTAAAAAGAGAGAGGAATTTGGTTCAAAGGGCCCATTATGCTCTGTTTTCTCAGACTGGATTATTTCCAAACAATAGCATCTGTAAGAACAAAACCCAGAGATATATTAAAAGGCATTTTCAAGGAGGTGGGATCAAGATGGCAGAGTAGGAAGACCCTGAACTCACCTCCTCCCACACACACACCAAAACTACAGCTACATATAGAACAACTCTTCCTGAGAATGTCCTGAAGACTAGCAGAACAGTTCTTCTACAATTAAGGATACAAAGAGAAAACCACACTGAGATGAGTAGGTGGGGGAGAAAGCAATCAGAACCCACACCCCCAGTGGGCAACCCAAAAGAGGAAGGGCATATCAAAAACTAGGAGATCCTCCCTAAAGAGTGAGGGATTTGAGCCCCAGTTTGAGCACTCCAGCCCTGGGTACTGGCACCTGTAAAATGAGCCACTTAACTGGTTTTGAAAACCAGTGGAGCCTATGACCAGGAGAGTCAGAGGGCTATAAGAAACCAAGACTCCCCTCTTAAAGGTGAGTATGAACTTACTTGCTCTGAATGCTGGCACAGAAGCAGCAGACAGAAAAGCGCCTGAAACTCAAGCTGGCTTGCCAAGGCTGCCCCAGCATACTCACCAGCCCAAACCCAGCTCCAGTTCTAAGCCCTCTGCCAAGGCAGCAACCCTCAGCATGCCCCAAGAGAAGCTACAATACACCTAGCTAGAGCTAGGCTCCAGCTCTAGCCCCTCTGGCTTCAACACTCTCACCAAGATAAAGGCCCTCAGCACATCCCAGGAGAAACCCTGGCCCATGTTGGGCTCTGGCTCTAGACAGTAGTTAAGGGGTACACAAAAATATGTTACATATGTCAAAAACAAAAAACATGGGGGAGGAGTAAAATGTACAGCATTTAGAATGTGTTTGAACTTAAATGACTATCAGTTTAAAAGATATATCTGTATATATCTCTCTATATATACAGATATATCTTTTATATATATATATATATATACACACACATATATACCCACACGCATATACATATAAAATGGTAATCACAAACCAAAAACCTACAATACACAAAAAAGCAAAGAGAAAGGAACCCAAATGTAACACTAAAGAAAATCATCAAACCACACGGGAATTGTGGTTTCAAGCTACTGCTTTAAATCGTTCATCAGCAGAATGCTAAATGGACAGGCTTCCTGTAATCACTATAAAATAAACAAACCCTATATGGGCCAACCTGACCTTGAAAGCACCTGTATATTTCTGTTTGTAGTTTTTATTTTATAAACCTATATAATAATTCTTAAGCACACTTAAGTTTGAGAAACACTGAACAGAACTAAAGCAAGAACAATATATACAGATGCTTTGGTAAAAATATTTTACTTAAGGTAAGTATTATTTCCCTAGTAATTAGTGAATAGAAGGGAATTTTAAAATTAGGCATACTATGACCTCTTAGGCATTTGCGGTTCAATGCACCTTCCAAAATCTCCATGTCACTTCAGCAGGGCATGCAGAAAGTTCTAAATCCATTGCATACCATTCACAGATCACAGAATTCTTGGACCACTTCCTGGTCCATCTATATGCCTACCCCCTTTTCATCTCTGTATCATATATGTAGGCACAAAATTAAAGCATGGATTTTCCTAGAGGCCCCTAGAATCCTCAGTTGATGCTTGTGTATGTACACCAATAGCACAAATATTCTCACACTCTCCATACCACTACAGATATTTATACTACCCTCCAACTTAGGTTCCTGTCAGAGAAAAAGAAAGTCTGAATCCTGGTGTCACACCACCTTGTTCTGTATTTGTCTCACTTCTCTTTCTTACACTTCACAATGGAAGTGGAACGTGCACATTTTCCTCTTCTTAATACTTGCCAGGGACGTCACATAACATTTTAAGATCTATCTATCCTTGG
The DNA here is from genome assembly GCF_005190385.1 of Monodon monoceros. NCBI lineage: Eukaryota > Metazoa > Chordata > Mammalia > Artiodactyla > Monodontidae > Monodon > Monodon monoceros. The sequence continues at coordinate 76,112,273 of NW_021703784.1, read as the reverse complement.
CTATAGGTTTGTATCTGCTAGTTTTAAGGCAAGTAAGAACTAGGGATTATCAAGAACAAAAATGTCAATAGATGTATTTACTTATGCAAATTAAAAGAGAGTGATGTAGCATGTTACATTTTAAGGCAATGGGTATTAAGTTTTCAAGTAAACATACATGCATGGTATGATAACACTATGATAATTATTTTTTCGAACAGCTACAGGGCATTTGTAACAACTCCCAACATCTCGGCAAAGGAAGACATGTCAAAAGCACTAAGAGATAAACAGTGAGATAGCCCATGATGTTACAAGTATCAGAGAGAACACAGTGGAGCATATGGCAGCAGGACACAACATCATGCCACTTGGTTCCTATTACCGTGTTCAATACATACATGTTATTCACTTCTGCAGAGGTTCCCAAGTCTCATAAAATTGGACTTGCCCTCACAAAGCTCATAACCATCATCATCACTATTTAGATCCATTGTGTCAAGCTCTATACTCACACAAACCTCACAAATGGGTACTATCTTAAAGAAGAGGTAACTGAGGCACAGTGAGGTTGAAAACTCACTTCACACACACACAAGAAGTTAATAGAATGGAATAAAGGCCATACCCCTCATACTCTAAAACTCATGCTTTTAAATAATTGATAGCTTGTCTTTCTATGTATATGCATAATTATAATAGAAGGAAAAAAGTAATAATGACCACAACAGAAGTACAGATAAAGCACTGTGATGGAATTTCAGAAAAATTATACATATATGTAAAAGTTATATATATATATATATATATATATATATAGGGGGAAGGTGAGCAAATACCTCATGAAGACGTTTTGCTTTGGATCTCTAAGACAGGAAGTTCTCAACTGTGAAAATAGGTACAGTATCCGCCAAAGCAGAGAGAACTACATGAGCAAATTCTGTGGGGGAGGAAGTGGGTAGAAGAGCACGGAAGCAATATAATTTCAGTTTGGCTGGAGTATAAGTCTTACCAAAGAAAAGAGAAGGAGCATAACATTCTTGAGTGTGTTCTTTAGTGCTAGTCACCTTGCTGTACATTTTATTTAATCATTACAAGAACTCAGTGAAGTGGGTATTATTAGAGTTTTGACAAAAATAAATAATTGACAAGATGACAGAGAAAACATGTATTCTGGTGAGAAGTTGAAATCAAAGCTAATTATAAAGCCCATATTCTCTCAAAAACGTCATATATTATAACATGATGAAAAATCCTAAGGACAAATTTAGAAATGGAAATAAGGACCACATTGAGTAGGACCATGAAGGCCAAGATAAAAAGGAGTGGACTCAGCTTTGAAGATAATCGTAAGTCATTGCTGGCGTATTTATGTCTATACTCTAGGAAGGTTTCTCTATACGTCAAAAGCACATTTTAGTCATTAACTGACTGATTTGTCTGTCATGAAAAACCAAGGTCAATAAATTCTAATCTGTGTTAATTGAAATTTGTTCTTTCAGCCAAACTTTAAGCTCCTGAGTCATAACTCCCATGCAACAATCAGACAAATAAGAAAATTGAAATAATTGAGTATAAAATTCATGATAAAAAATTATTAAATTACTCATAAAAAGAGTAAAATAAAATGGGCAGTAGGATGGGTTCATGAAATGGAGCTTTAGAGTATTATTCATATAAATAGGACTGGATCATTTGCTTTGGTGAATGAGGCAGCCACGTATTTGCCAATAGCCAAAATCTACCACTAAAATGTCATTCATTCATACCCTTTCAACGGATAATCGTTTTTCTGAGACTTTATCCTGTGGAAGTAATCCAATAAAAGCAATAGTTAGGCGCACTAAGATATATTTCTAATCACATAATTGTGCCCGAAAAATACAATGTGAAGGTATATCCTAAAATATTAACAGTGATTGTGGGGATGTCTGGCTTATGGGTTAATTTTGATTGCTTTTTCATGATATATTTTTGTATTTAAAAAATTTTATACAATCAGCACGTATTATGTTTATATTGGGAAAAATTATACAATAATACAAAATGGAGTAGAAGAGGCACAGAATTAGGAATTCAGGGAAAACAGACTTCTTACTAATTTCTTACTCTATCTTCCTGCTTCTGGCCATCTCTGGGCATAGGAATAGGTGCACGCTGCATAGACAAGAGGTGTTTCCCAATCTTTTGGTGCAAAATGTCAAACCATAGGACCTAAGCCTACTTTGAGTATTTGGAAAGCAAAATGACCTAACATGTCATCAACTTATTCTCAAACTGGAATTAGCATGGTTCAATATGTAAGACATATTTCTTTTCTGCCCAGAGAAAGGTAAAATCATTAGAGTTGTTGAGTGGTGATTGAGATGTTACTCTATGTAAGTGATTTTTAGAACTCATTTCTCATTCTCAAGGTCAAGGTCAAGGATCCATTACTCTGACTCATGTTCTGTGTTAGTAAAATGTTTTTGATCTTCAGAGTATCAATGATCATACTTCTTGAACTTTCAGACATTCTATCTGAAAATTTTTGATTTGTGTAGACGTGTATGTAAAAAAACTTTCAATTTCTGAAGATGATATTACAATTTAACTATACATTTAATGATCACTTTAATAGAAAAAATAAAATGTATTGTTCTTGAGAAAAATAGATTTTTTGTTCTAGATATCTAAACACTTATCACTCAAATACACCCGCCGATATTAATGCATGGAGAGAATATCTCTGTAAGTAGTACTGTGATGGCTAATATTTTATCACACCGTTTTTTTCTTAACTATCTTATCCAGTTTTCCAGTTTTGAGGCTATTTCTTTTGAAATTTTGTATTATATTACTAGAGTTTGTTATTCAAGCAGGACAAGCACAAATTTCTTTATCTTATTTCAATTTGTATTTCTTTCAATGCTTTGCTTCATGGCACAAGTGAAAAGCCCTAGATAAATCATTTAGATGATAAACTTATTTTGAGAGAATCCTTTATCATCAGTAAAGAAACCAGCTGATTTGTAATAATGGTTATACATACATTTGGACAGAAGGTGAAATACAGTCATTTAATAAGGATATGGAAAAGAATCATAACAGAGTTTTAATAAGTAGTACATAGTCCAGCTGAATATCTGAGAAAAATATGTCTTTAGGAGGGTTTACCAGTGAAGAAAAAAAGGAAATTTCTGATACAGGTGGAAACCACCAGGTACAATTGCTTTAGCAGTAACTTGAACATCATAAACATATACCATTCACACACATAAACACATCAGAATGCACACTCTAAGTTATAAGGTACATGATGAAAACACTGACTTTTTCTCTAACCATATATAATTGTTGCTCTGGTTTCTATATGTCTCGTAGCATGTTGTTTTTCTTATTCTATTTCCAGTGACTATTATCACGCCTGCATGCCAGCAACAGAGCTGATGTCAGTGTGTTGGCATGAAAATGTGCCTTTATCATGTCTTGAAAGACAAATAATTTCACTTAAGTATTAATCGTGTTTGCAAATAATGTTATAATATTTGAATTTGGCATTCTTCTTAGGGCTGTAGCAGTGCCCTGCCTTTGCAATTTTAGTACATGCCTTCCTGAATTTTGCTGTTAGCATCTGTGTGTCTCTGCCTAAAGGGTTTTTCTCATCATCTGTGTCTATTCTGTTCATGTGAAAGGCAGGCTAGGAGTTCTAGGGAATTAGCATCCCTGGGAACATCCCTCAAACAGTGATTAAGGGGTCTTAGTAGATAAATACCCCAGGTCCTTCACCTTTGGGGTGGGATAAATCTGAGGCATGTGTGCTATACCATTTCCAAATCACCTGGGATTCCAAGCAGGACTAAGCTACAGATACCTACATTGATGACTTTATTACTCTATTAACTTCTTCCACTCCCTGTCTTACTTTTCTACTTCCCTACTCTCATTCCCTGGAATTGCTTCTCAAATGAATTATAATACTTACATTTAATTATGTCTTTGATAACTACTCATCAGAGACTCATGGAACATCAGGGCTACTCATTCAAAACTTGACTTGTAATCTCCTAGTCTGCTGACACATTGATACATTACGTACAGAATCAAAGTCACAGACTAGACACTTAAAGCAGCTCCTCCTTCTGACTTCCCTATCCCTCATGTTATCTCGGAGCCCAGTCAAAACAGTCTTCCATAAATCAGTGACTCCTTCTCCTTTGTCTTTCATATCCAATGAACAGCCAAATCTCGTCCGTGGCATCTCCAATATGTGCAGCATCTGTTATCCCCTTTCCTTTCTTTCATTATTAACTTAATTCAGGTCCCCCATTACCTCACACTTGGATTACTGCCACATTAAACTACCTTAAACTTGAATTATTAAAATGTACTTTATCCCTTCTGTCCAAAATTGGGTATGAATTAGTTAACTACAAAAATAGTTGCTTGATAGTCGATAGGAGAGGATGGTAGAAAACCAGACAAAGAAATAATGCAGTCATTGACTGCTGAATGGAGTGAGAAGTTTACCTATTCCTCTCATTTTTTTGAAAGCTCTTTCCTTCCTTCCTAGCCAGCATCCTAGAAGGGTCATTAACATGAGCGATCCACCAACTGTTCTTCTACAGTCTGTCAATACACTCTCATTAAAATGTAAAATTCAGTCATGGCATTCATCCCTTTAACAGTTTTGAAATTATATCTTATTGCCTATAGAACAGACCAACGTTCCTTAGATATGAATGCAAATTTTGTCTTACATCCCTTGCTATTTCCCCACAAAAGTTCCATGCTCTAGGTTTACCTACCTGTTTACATTTCCCCAATGTTCTTTATAACTCAAAATCTTTGCATAACTGTTCATTTGATCAGTACAGTTCTTGCCAACTAGTGCTTCTTAAGCTTCAGTGTGGAGCTTATGTTAACTTCTCTGGTAAAGTCTTTAATGCAAAATTCCCATCAAAGATAAAGCCACATGCTCTTCCTCAATATCCCTGTAACTACTCTTTCATATTTCTCTTTTACTCTAATGTAATTTATTATCTTCCATTTCCTACATTAGATTGTGAACTGCTTGTAAGAGGACTTTCTTTGAATCTCCAAAAGATGAATGACATATGATTTGGTAATAGTAAGTCACTGTTTGTTTGCTCTTTGGTTCTTCTAGATCCTTGTTAAATGTTCCTTGTATTTTCTCCATTCTGTTTCCGAGATTTTGTATCATCTTTACTATCACTACTCTGAATTCTTTTTCAGGTAGGTTGCCTATTTCATCTTCATTTATTTGGTCTTGTAGGTTTTTACCTTGCTCCTTCATCTGTAACAAATTCTTTTGTCGTTTCTTTTTTTTTTTTTGGATGGGTGGTGCTGTACTCCTGTCTTACTGGTTGTTTGGCCTGAGACGTCTGGCAGTGGAGTTTGCAGGCAGTTGGATAGAGCTGGGTCTTGGTGCTGAGGCCTCACTCCAACTGATATTCCCTGGGGTCTGAGTTTCTCAGTTAGTCCAGCAGTTTGGACTCGGAGCTCCCACCACCGAAGCTCGGGCCCAACCTCTGGCCTGGGAACCAAGATCCCGCAAGCTTTGTGGCACGGTTAAAAAAAAAAAAGGAAGAAAGAAAGAAAAAAAGGAGTACAATATCAAACAATAAAAAACAAAATAAAATTAGAAAGATAAAAAATATATTAGGGAATATAAAACTATAATTGAAACAACTGCAACAAGGTAAAATAAAACCACAACAGAAAAAGAAAAGGAGGGGGTGTCCGCAGCCCTGCAGAGCCCGGCGCTGCCTCGGCTCCCCGTCGCCCGGCCCCTCGGCTCTGACCGGCCGCGGCCCGCCCTCCCCCGGCCCCCGACCCGGAGCCGAGGGGCCTGCCCGTCCCCGCCGCCCAGAGGCGGCGGCCCCGGCCGCGGCGGTTGTGTCGGTTGGCGACGCCAATGGACGGTCCTCGCAGCCGCCGAGGACAAGGCGACGGTGGAAGGTGGTGCCGGGAGCCCCGGGCCCTGCTGCTGCCGCCGGCGAAGGAGGAGGAGGCGCTGCCCGTTCACCGAGTTTAACCAGTAACGCCATTCAGTTGCCAATATCAAGCAAAGCAAACATAAGCCACTTTTAATCTGCTTTTTAAGAAAAGTGGTAATCCTTTTCACAGTGCCTGCCGTAATCGTATCAGAGTGAGGTATAAGCTCACAGAATCCAGAGAAATCATCATGAAGTTGTATGTATTTCTGGTGAACACTGGAACCACCCTGACACTTGACACTGAACTTACAGTGCAAACTGTGGCTGACCTGAAGCATGCCATCCACAGCAAGTACAGACCGCTATTCAGCACCAGGTGTTGGTGGTCAACGGGGGAGAGTGCATGGCTGCAGACTGGAGAGTGTGCACCTACAGCGCCGGGAAGGGCACAAATCCAATTTTTCTTTTTAACAAGGAAATGATCTTATCTGAACGTCTACCTATTCCTAAAACTACCTTTTCAACAGAAAATGACATGGAAATAAAAGTTGAAGAGTCCCTTATGATGCCTGCAGTTTTTCACACTGTTGCTTCAAGGACACAACATGCAGTGGAAATGTATGAAGTTGCCAAGAAACTTTGCTCTTTCTGTGAAGGTCTGGTCCATGATGAACATCTTCAACACCAAGGCTGGGCTGCAATCATGGCCAATCTGGAGGATTGTTCAAATTCCTACCAAAAGCTACTTTTCAAATTTGAAAGTATTTATTCGAATTATCTGCAATCCGTAGAGGACATCAAGTTAAAACTTAGTATGTTTGCCATTAAAATGGATAATAAGATGTTTGTTTAAAATACATTTGCAGTTTATCAGTAGTTTTAGTAACAGTAATTTCGTTTCTAGTAGGCCATATATTAAAATTGAGGTTCATGTTTTTGAGAATTTTATGATGACTTTTATGGACTGTAAAATTTTTTAAATTATGGGCAGTTTTATCCTCCATATATTTTATGGATCTGCCATGTTTCCTTTTCTTGTATTTTCTTTATGTAAAAGACTCAAAATACTTTTGAAATCATTTAGAAACAAAAAAAAAAAAAAGAAAGAAAAGGAGGGGGAGAACAAGCGAAAAGGAGAGATCACTAACAAAGTGTAAAGAATAAAATAAAATTAGAAAAATAAGACTTATTAGGAAAAATATAAAAAAATCAACAACAATGAATCAACAAGGTAAAACAGAACCCCAGTCTAAAAGAGGAAAAAAGAAAATAAATAAATAAAAGCCTTGGCTATGGAGACACAGTTTAGGCAGGTGATGGAACTTACAGGGTGGGGTTTTGGGTGGGGTGGGACCTAGGTGGGTGCGGGGTGACGTTTGAGCGTGGGACGGGGCCTCTGCTTAGGATCTGCAGGGAAGGGGAGAGGCAGCAGATGGAAAGGAGGGCCTGGGTAGCGTGGAGTTACGGAGTTTGGAGGTAGGACCCCGAGTGAGGGTGTGTGGGTGCGGTTTAGGCCCACCTCGTTGGAGGGGGTGTCCGAGGGTAGAGGTGGGGCCCTGGGTGGGGGTGTAGGGGCGGGGCTTTGGATCTGTGTGGCAGGAGGGAGGTTCCAAAGGCAGAGGATTAGGCCTGGGAGCCCAAGAGGCTTCCCGGTGCCTAAGCGGAAGGGGAAAGCACTGGCCGGGTTCCCTTCCATTCCTTTTCCCCTCCCCCCACTGTCTCCCCCAGGGTCTCCCCCATCGCCACTGGACCCCTAACCGTGGGTGGGTTCCGCCGGGTGTAGGAACTCCTCTCCTCCCCCAGCCGCCCCTCAGGGGTGCTGGTCCCAGAAGCCCGGCCTTTACATTTGCTCCCCCTTCCCTCCCTCCCACTCCCTCAGGACCCGCACGGCTGGAGCTGGCCTAGGTGGGTAGAGGATCAAGCCCAGGATCTCAACAGGTTCCTGGGGGTCCAAGCGGGCAGGGGAAACCTGGCCACACTCCCTTTTGATCCTCTGTCCTCCCATGGTTCCCCAATTTCCCCCTCTGTGTGTGGGATCCCTTCCCCTCCCCCAGCCGCCCCTCAGGGGCGCCAGTCCCATCCCACCTCCACTTCTCCTCCCCCTTCACTCCCCCCAAGCCCCACATCCTACCCGGTCGCTGGGGGTTCCTCCCGTCCCCTTAGGTGTCCATGGTCCCCCACCGGTGCCTCGTAGGTGCCCTAGTCGTGCGGAGACGCGAATTCCGCAACCTCCTAGTCCGCCATCTTGACTCCACCCCCAAACATGCCATTTTATACTGACAGAGACCTAACGTTTGCTTATGGAAGTGTTGTAGCTCATGAAGGGGTGTTATCTGAATCTAAGGGAATTCTGTGATGCAGATGCGGATGGGTGAGGCTCATAACACACAAAATGGCTGAGGGAGCTGGTAATTGTTTGAGGGTGTGCATTGTGTGTGTTTTGTGTATTCCTATTTGGCTGGGTTCAGTTGGGTGCAGTTTTGTGTTCACCTAGTGTTTTCTGTAGATGGACTCAAGCACAAGTAAATGCAAACTTCACATTTGTCCTCTAATATATCAATTGCGTTGAAACAAATCCTTATTTTCAAAACAAGCTCTATAGTAGAACAGAATTCTGATAAATATAAGAAATCTAATCCATTTCACTTCAATCAAAACAATATTCCTTATGCAGGGAAGGAGAAGAGAGATCTCATAGGACTATTAGTTGAGGGACCTTCAAATATAAAAATAATGCCAGTGTGACATCCGATACTACAGTTTTGTTCTAATCATGTTTCTATTACAGCAAGTCACACTATCTAGCCCATTATATCATGGTCCTCTGCACATGGTTTCAGGATTAAATGGACTAATTTGTTTAAGTGAGCTCGTGGTGAAGAAAGAAGCCTGGTCCAAAGAGGGGCCAAACTCTATAATAACAATAGTGATAAACAGCATCCTGTTTGCCCTTATGTTAGTCTCTCTCTCTCTCTCTCTCTCTCTCTCTCTCTGTCGGGGTCTTGCCTTTAGACTGTACATTCATGGAGAGCAAGACCCATATTTCATTCATTCCTATATTTTCAAGAACTATCTGGAACTTGAAAGGCACACAATATATATTTATGAAATGAATCAACTACCATTCATTGGTGGTTGCTATATGCTGAGTATTTGTCATGCTACTTCTGATCCTTATAGCAAATGTGTGAAAGAGGGATTTGTTTTCTCTCTTTCTAACTAAAGAAGCTAAGGCTCAAGGAAGTTATGTAACATGTCTAAAAACACACATGGGTAGAGTGGAAGAACTAGGATTTTAACAAATGTTCATTTTCAACCACTTGCATTGGCAGTTCATTACTCTGTCTCTCAAAAATATATGACCTTTTTTTTGTAAGCACCAAGGTCTACACAAATAAAGCACTAAAATTTAACCTTGATTTAAAGTAGACATAACACGTATCTTTGGTAGGTTAACTGATAATCACTTCTTCAAATATCTGTTATTCATCCAGGCACTGTCCTGAGTGCAGAGACTTAGTCCTGATATCAGAGAACTTGCAAACCAATTTAGATGGTTTAAGAAAGCATTTATTTAGAATATTCATCATAGAAGTTGACATGTTTTTCACACCCATCAAAAGAAACATATCACTGACCTCTCATCCTCCACTGACATTACTTGTAGATATATTAATTTAACTCACTCATTCTTTTCACACATAGCTTAGCTTCCATTGTGTTAGCTTAGAACTTTATATATTTTTTGGATTATCAAAATGTCACCTAATAGTCACCCTTACACTGAGGATAAAATCCTTTCAATCCCTGCTGCATGTAGGCAGTGATTATGATGTTGTATTTTACATTTATATGTGACCATTTCACGTCCCTGTCGTTTCTAGGATTGGGACACAGTTTTCTTGGCCTGCCACACCTGATATAGAGCCTCTGACCTTCGAGTGGGGGCTGGATGGAATTCTAAGTCTCTCAGCTTCTCTTGCCTCAAATAGAGTTTTTTTCAACACAAAGCTTAGGAGGAAGAGTGCTGGCACCTCACCCTCCTGGGGAGATATAGCAGTTCTAGACTGGGAGCCATTTGGAGAGGCAGCCCTGTGTTCTTGGCTGCATCTGCTTAGAACAGAGCTTCCATAATGTGGAGTAGTTTTGTTTTGTTTTGTTTTGTTTTGAGAGAGAGGGGTAGAGAGACAATGGGTCTTGGCTCAAGTGCCCCATGTACTCTCATTTTCCAAATGCCATTGTAATGTAACATATTGATGGTCTGGCTCCTAGATATCTCATTAACAACTGCCTACTTTAAGTATTATATTATAGAAATCCAAGCCTGTTTGTAGTTCCCTGAACTCATTTCACTTTTGCATACTGACAGTGTTTTCTGATGGAACAGATATGGGATATGAGAGTAAACATGAGAATGACTGAAAGAGTTTTACTCTAATCACCTGGGTAAATGGATTAACATCTATAGAGAAGGGGAAAAGAAAAGCAAGATACTGGGGGAAAATACGAGTTTAGTTTGATACGTGTTATGTTTCAGATGCCTAGATACATATGAAAATCCAAGTGTTAGTGTGAGACATTCCATGGACCCTTGCCTCTCCCCAGCAAAACACACTTAAATGACTATATATATATATATATATATAAAATATATATATATATATAACATCATTCACTTAAAATCTCCAGAAATTTTGTAAGGATATGCAGCAAACTAGGACAAGAAGAAAAGAAATAACAAAGGTTAGGTAAAATGTGGTATATCTAAACAATGGAACATTATTTGTCAACAAAAATGACTGAATTACTGATACATAAAACAACATGGATAAACCTTGAAATTTTTATGTTATATGAATGAAAAAGCCAGTCACCAAAGACTACACATTATAGAATTCCCTTTACATGAAATATCTAGAGTAGAAAAATCTATGGAGGCTTAAATCTATTAGAGGTTTTCTAGGGCTGGGGTCAAGGAGAGACTGGGGTGGAGGGATCAGAAGTTACAGGTATGAGGTACTTTTAGGGGCAGAAAATCTTCTAAAATTGATTGTTTTGATGGTGGTAACAACTCTGTGAATACTAAACCCCATTGAATTGTACACTTTAAATTGGTGTATTATATGGCTATGGATTATATCTCAATAAATATTTTAAAAATCGAAATGAAGATGCTGAGTAGACAATGGATATGTGAATTTGGGATTTAAATGAGAGGTCGGAATCAAAGAAATGATATTGAAAGGCATGAGACTGAAGGAGAAGACGTGCAGCAGCAGTTTTCAGCTTTTATTTTCAAGAATCCTTTACATTCTTAAAAAAGTACTGAAGACTTAAAATGTCTTTTTTAAGGTGGGCAATATCTACTAATATGTACTGTATTCAAAATTAAAACAGAAAATTTTTAAAACACAAGAAGACACAAGCTCACATTCCATTACCTGTCAGAGCAATGGCATTATCACAAATCACAGTTCTTAGCGAAGTCCAGTGGTCTTGGTTCTCTAGCATTTAGAAATTAGAAGAATGAGGAGAAATCAATCAAAGGACACTAAGGAAGGACAATTAGCCAGTGAGGTAAGAGCATAATAGAATGCGATGTCCTGGGAGCCCAGTGAAGAAGGTGTTTCAAGAAGGAAAGATGAATGCCAACTTATGTCAGATATTGTGCTAGGCTGGATAAGATACGAACTGAAAATTAAGCCTTGGAGTTAGTAATATAGAGCTTATCTGTAAAATCTGAAAATAAATCAGTTTTGGTGCAATGATGGGTGGACCTTGATTGAATCGAATCAAGAGACAATTGCAGGAGATGAAATGTTAGGAGTAGAAGGAGTGTCTATAAAGATCTTTGAGCTCTTAGTTATAAAGAAAAACAAAACTAGCGTATAGCTGGGGCAGGACATGTGTTCAAGAAAAATGATGGAATCTATTGCAGCGTTTTAGAATATCTGTATGCTGAATAGTCTTACCCAGTAAAAGAAGACAATCAATGGTACAAGATAAATAAAGAGGAATTATAGGAATAAAGGCCTATAAAAAGCAGATGAATATTAAAGGGTTATCACAACATGAGAAGAGTCATTGGTACTATCTGATTATAGATACACTTTGTTTGACCTGGGACCCTTAGTCTATGCTACAACAGAAACGTAAATCTGTATAGAATTTATTCTTTGAAGTAATGAGATGATCTCTTCTATGAGAACAACTCATATTTAAATTACCTTCTAATCTCTGTTAATGGCACAACCATGTCTTAAATTGCTCACCAATAATCTATATTTGGTGAATTTTTCTCTACTGTTCATGCCTGTGCCACTTTAAAAATGTTCACAAATTCTTTGACCCTCTCCCTGTCAAGAAGTGTAGGTCTACATCTCTTTCTCTTGTGTCTGGGAGAGTTCTGTGACTAACTGATAGAGAAAGTACAGATTTAATAACCTACTGGCCCAGGCAGTAGATGGGAAGAGACAGACACTTCTTTTATCTTGCAATATTCACTCTTGGAAACCATCTGCTATGTGAAAAGTGTGATTTCCACGGGACCACCATGCTGTAAGAAGCCCAAGCCATGAAGAGAGGCTCCAATGGATGAAACTTTTTGTGGAAAGAAAGAGAGAAGTGGAAAAGTAATTTTGGAAGTGAAACTTCCAGCACCAGCCATCCCAGCAGGGAACCACACTGATCAGACATATACTGCCCAGCTAAGACCTTCCTGAATTCCTGACCCAAAAAACCTGCTGGCTTTACTCCGGGGGTAGTTTAATATAGTAAGAGGTAACTGGAAGAGTCCCCATATAATCCAGTAATGAATCCTCTTAGATCTACCTCCAAAATACATCCTGGTTCTGCCCATCTCCCAACACCTTCTTCGTTCTTCTAGTCCCAAACAGCATCATAGTTCACCAGACTAATACAAAAGACTTTTAATTATTCTTTCTGTTTTTACCTTACCACTTATTCCCTGCATAGAAGCTACAAAATTATTTTAAAAGTTAAATCGGATAATACTGCTTAAATTCTCCACTGACTTCTCATTGCAATTAGAATAAAATTGCTTACGCTGGATTACAAAGACTGACATTAATGACACACGCTCACCCCTCTGATCTCACCTCCCACCACTTGCTCTCCCCATATGACCTTTTTAATGTCCCTGGAACGCAGTAAGCTCATACCTGCCACAAGGTCATTGTTTCTATTGTCACCTTTATTAACACAGTCTTCTCCAGTTCCTCATGGAGTCACTCCTTCTCATGATTCAGTCCTCTCTTAAAGAGACGCCTTCCCTGACTACCCTAGATGAAATTGGTTCTTGCCAGTTAATATTCTCTGTCCCTTTAAGCTGTTTTACTTTTTGTGGTGTTTATCAGCATATAAAATCATCTTCTTATTTATTTGGTTACTTTTTTATTGTTTATTTCTCCCCTATTAAAATGTAGTGTCTATAAAAAGAGACCTAAGCAGTGGTTCACCACTATATTCATAAGGCTTGAAACACTGGCAGATAGTAGAGACTTAGTAGTTGTTGAATAAATGTAATATGAAATAGGGGATAGAATAGGTAATAGAATCTATTACCTAGGAATTTTTATTATTAAACTTTGACTAGACTGAAATCTACCAGAAAACCAAACTCGGTGCTGTAATAAAGTTGATGGCTGGGTATTGGGCTTAATAGTCCTACTGCAGCTTCCCAGGAGGCCATTGGCAGGCATATAGATATTGCATATTATATCCAGGGCACCATTTAATTTCTTCAATTTAGAAACACACGATGACTAATTTAGTGTATATAGCTGGCAAAGCAATATTCCTCTCTCCTACTAACTTGCTGCTTTCTGGGACATGGTACAGACCTAAAGAGGGAAACAGTCTGCTTTAGATGTTTTCTTTCTTTATTGCTCCAGGCACACAATGGCCAAAGTGTTGGTCTCAAATTGGAAGGAGGGCAGAGGCCAGGGAAAGTCTACACGTTCATCCACCCTTGTTTGGGTTCATTATTACTGAAGCTAGAATGACAAGCTTTACTGAGCCTATTTGGAAATACTACTACTACTACTAATAATAATAAGGCTGGGAATCCCTTTTCTACCCACTCATAGAATAGTGACAATTTAAGAGACAAGATTTATGTTTTCTCCTGTATGTACATTCTTAGAACAATTTTAAAAAAATAACAGAAAATCCCACTTTTACTGTCCACTGACATGGGGTCCACTTGACGTTTTCTGAACAACCACTCTCTCAAACATGAGCAATAATAGATACCTTTGAAGTAAACCTCCACTTCTTGATCTTAAAAGCAAGCTAGGAATATGGCAGGTTGATGGTTACCCCTCAAAATCCTTTGTCCTGTTGTGGGGAGAGTGTTGCCAGCCCGTCTCACTAAGGCATCTTCTGAGTCCACCCCCTTTCCTCTTGGGTACTTAGTCTCCTCCTCGGTGATATTCAGATTCTCGGCAGGAAGGAGGGCACTCTCTGCCTTCCATAATTATTTGATTAATTTTATGATGTGTCCACACTGCAGTGTGGACAGCCCATAACATATATGAAGAAGAAAATGGAAGGGAAATTGAATCCAAAGGAGGTCTTCATGACTCTTCAGAAGTCAGTATTTTCTGGTATTTGACAAGATTCTCCCTTGGTTTCAGAAGCCACATGGAGAACAACTTGGACTTTACAACTGAAAGAAAATAAATCTGCGTTTCAACCCATCCCTGGCCATTGACCACTTTTTGATAATAGAATAAGTCACTTACTTTTCAGGGCTCTAATTTTCTCATCTATTAATTGGTTCCTAAGTATCAGATTTATTGCAAAGCTGTATAAAATGGTGCTTAGAAGCAAAGGCTTAGAAACACCTACTGCCTGGGTTTAAATCCTGATTTCACCAATTATTTACTGTGTGACTTTAGGTAAGTTTCTTAACTTCTCTGTATTTCTATTTCTGACTCAGTGGAAAAGCATCTCAAAATCCACAGACCTAATTTTACCTACTATACTAGTGATACGATAATCAGGTCGGTAATGTATTGCCCACAAACTCATTGTGCTTCCACTAATTTATATACACTTTGTTGCTTATAGACTCCTTCCTGCTGAAAATCTGAATATCTGTTGCCCAGGTTTCCTGAAAGAAAAAAATAATCTAAGCAGAGAATCTTAGTGGGTTTTGGAGCAAAGCTAAAGACTCTCAGACCATGGGCTGAGGTTTGTGTCAAATATCCCAAAGCCTCCACACCATCAAGCAACAATAAATATCACCAAATAAGTTGAAAGACTCCTGGCATTTTAGGAGCTCTATGTTTATAGTGGAGAGGAAAGCCCACCCACATTGCCTGGTACCCAGGCTAAGCAGTGGTATGTGAACAGCAACATCGCCATCTTCTGGGAATTTCAGGTTTCACACAAAACTTACTGAATCAAAATCAGTATTTTAACAAGATCCCAAGTTGACTCTTATAATATAAAGATTTGGGAAACAATACACTACACCAATGATTTCCAGAACTGGCTGCACATTGGAGTCACCTGGAAAACTTAAAAAATGACTAATGCCTGGATTTTAATCCCAGCAATTCTGATTTAATTGGTATGAAGTGTGGCCTGAGAATCTGAGATTAGTATTTTCCCAAACGATTTCAGTGTGTAGCCAGAATTCAGAATTAATATTTTCCCAAACGATTTCAGTGTGTAGCCAGAATTCAGAACCACTGAGCTAAATATTAACACATCCCAGGGCTTTGTATCATTAAATTATGATGATTTCTTTCATGTGCTCTGGATAAAAAATGTTAAGATATATCAAATGCATATCTTTCGTGGTTGAGAAAGTTTTCTTCCTCAGATTTTATTGTCACATGATGTTTTCAAACCTCCTGGACTATTTCTCTCATTGTGAGTTGGGTTTGTGCAGAGCTGACCTGCTTATTTTCAGACAGACAGCTAAAGGCCAATTCCCCAGCAGGCTGAGCTAATGGCCATCGGTTAGGATAGAACAGTGCCAATTAAAAAGGTGGTATTTACCACTTTATCTGATACCAGGAGGTAACAAATAAAATCCAAGGCACTTTCAGAACTCACAACACATTACGTGTTAGATCCTTGGGAGGAGGGCAATCCCAAGTTAGAAACACATGCTTCACTGGAAGGGCACTCATCTATCTACTGGCACCTAAGAAACTCCATTTTGAGTGATGTCTTTATCGCTCATGCCCTTGCATGGACCGCTGCTACCCTGCTGCTACTGTCCTCAAGCAGCATTTCATGGTTCAGCACACAACAAAGGGAAGGGACACCCCAGGGTTGGCCTGTCTTGTACTATATCTGAAAGCAACATTTCCAACCTAATGGAAATGATTAAATAAGAATCTATACATAACATTATTAGCAGATCAAGCGGCACCCAAATGGTTGCTATTATTGTTATTTTTGTTCTTGTTATGTTTATGCTTATTTTGTGTTATTTATTTAACTGGAGATATTTATACTATGTGACTCGTGTGCTCTAAAAACTTCCTATGGTAGAAAAATTTTATATTCAGTAACGTATGACCTTAGAGAAAAAACAGATTTGGGGACCATGTAAAAGGTAACTTTTTAAATTGTTCTTAAATATTTATTATTCACTTAAAATAAAAAATAAAGACAGCACAGTGAATAATTTTACACATCTTAAGGTAATAGCACTGGTTTCTATTAAATTTTATATAACCCTGTATGCCTTACTTACTAAAATATTTTCAGATTCTTCCTCAAACACAGCTTAACTTAGATGCTTTGTTGCCAATTATTTAAATGATGAGTTTCTTTTTTTTCCCTTCATTTCCTACATTTTCTCCTTCCAAAAGGTTTCTGATCAACACTCCAGGATCCTGTATGTAAAATATGCGTACAATTTTATAAAAAATAACGACGTAATCTTTATTAAGTCTGGGTGACCAGAAGATACTAACTTTACCATAGTTATCAAAAGCTATGAATAAAAAACATTGTAGTAGCTCCCTCTAGTGGACATTCTGAAGGTAAGGCGGCACTAACAGAACAGCCATTCTACATTCAGAGGCGCTGAATACCATACCAATACTTACAGACCAGCTAGGCCAAACATTCAAAAAAGTGGGAGAAAGAAAGATCAGTATTCAAAATATGCATTTCTGAAGGTAATAAATCCAGGAAAAATTGATTTATATTCTTCCACTTTTGCATTGAACGATGGGGGGAAAGTTAAAGCTCTCTCATTATCCATAAACACAAAAACACTTACCCCACAGGCTTGTAAATGAAATCTGTTTCTCCCCCAATCTTTCTTCACATCAGTAAAGGTGTTCAGCACCAGGGAATCAAATTTGAATCCTCTTTCTCCCATTTTGCTTCACATTCTACTCAACAGCAATTAGCATCTGTTTTCTGACACTCCACCTATCTGCAATCTTTGTTTAGTGCAAGCAGCCATCACCTCTTACCCATGCTGTTGGAGGGTCTCCTACCTGCCCTCCCTGCTTCCCTGTATTGTATTTATATGCTCCATGCTGCACACAGTGGACTGAATGACAAGTATGTTGTCAGCCTTAAATCTAACCCTTAAATTGCTCCTTGCTGCACTCAGAACCTTCCTTGCCCCGGCCTCCAAGGCTGCAGTGATCTGGGGGCCACCTGTGCCACCCACTCGAGTCAGCACAGTGATCTTCTCTAAGTTGCCCCAAATAGGTCATGGTACTTTACGTCTCAGTGTCTCTGCACAAACTGTTCCCACCCTTGGCCACACTTTTCTCATTTTTCTTGTGTCTGGTCTATCTCATCTTGAAAGTCTCAGCTTAAACAATACTTTAGAGATTTGTAGATCTAAACTTGGTTTCCCATCCCTCAGTTTTCTTTCTCATAGCACTCTATTTGTTTCCTTCAGAGTACTCATACAATTTGTAGTTATTTGTTTGTTTAATCTTTATTATCTATTTCCCCTATTAGAATTTAAGGTGCGGATCTGTCTTCTTTGACAACTAGATTTCCAGTATCCTGGAGAATTGGTGCTTTTAAGTATTTATTGAATAGATTTGTAAATGGATTCATTTTTATACAGTTACGTGATACAGGTTGGCCTGAGTAGGCCCTCACTAAATGTCAATCCTTTTCTCTTTCCAGGAAGACGTGGGCTCAACTAGTTCTCATTTCTAGTAGCAATTACAAGCTACTTTTTATGTTGAACTACAATCGTCCCTTGGTTTTCATGGGAATTGGTTCCAGGACCCTCCCCGGAATCCAAAATCCAAGGATGCTCAACTTCCTTATATAAAATGGCATAGTATTTGCATATAACCTATACACATCCTCCTATATACTTTAAATCATCTCTAGATTACTGAAAATACCTAATATAATGTAAATGCTATGTAAATAGTTGTAAATACAATGTAAGTGTTATTTAAATAGTTGCCAGCAAATTTAATTTTCCCTTTTTGGAACTTTGTGGAGTTTTTTTTGGGGGGGGGGGGTTGTGGGATATATTTGATCCACGGTTCGTTGAATCCACAGATGCAGAACCCGTGGATACAGAGGGGTCAACTGTAAATGTTTAATGCTTTAAGTAATTAACTAAAGACATGGTACTTCTGCCCTTGCTTGCAGGGCATATTTATACATAGTGAAGCTAATAAACCTTAAGCACCAGGAGCCCACATTTTCCCTGGACCTTCCAAGACCAAGCGAGGGACCCTAAAAACACGGTCACATTGTCATTTTTTAAAAGTTTCTTAAGATATGGATATGCTAACAGACTAGTATATGAGTGATATCAATCCAAAGAGGGTTCAAGAGCAGTTCCTGCACAAGAAAATGTGAAATATAATGACATCACATAGTTCATATATGAAGGGGAATTAAAAGGGGATTTCCCATAATTGATAAAAATTTGCATGGCAGTAAGTTGTGAAACAAAAATTTTAAAAACAATATTAATGATTTAAAGTGTTTGATCAGCTATTTTGGAGGAAGCAATGAGTTGTCTTTCAATTTTGTTTTCTGTAGAAAATGTTATAAAAATGCATTAAAATATTCAAAGGGCAAGTAGTCAAAATGTCAAAAAGTAATTATAGAGTTGTGACAGGTTGTTACTTAAGACATACCTTATGTTATTTTTCTGAGTTTTGTGATGTTTTCGGTGTATGTGACCTTTAAAAAATTTATTATTTTTTTGTTTGTTTTCTCATTCACTTTCTAATTCTATGTTTGTAATTTTGTATTATTTTTTTCAAAAGTCCCCTCAAATTAAAGACTACTGGGTCTTCTTGAAATCTGAATTTTCCCTTAATGCTTGGTTGAAGTGATACATGATAACTATTGTTTTCAACTGGATAGATTGGAGATATATTCTTGTATTTCCAATTTTATTTAGTCATCTTAATCAACTTCTATTTTAATGGCACAAAGTGACCTACATAATGTTAGGAATAGTAAATTAAACTTCTTAATTAAAAAAAATCTTGTCTTTTTCAGAAAGGAACAAATACACATGGTAAGATTTTAAAAGTAGAGAAGAAACAGAACAAAAGGAAGATATTATTGGGAAAAGATGAATCCAAAAGTGAAATTAATATGTAGAAGGCAGGCTATGGGGTAATCTAATGTTATTAGAAGTTGGCAACAAATCTGTCCCTGAGTTACTTGACAGCCAACAAAAAGAGATAAACACACACACAGGGATCAGATAATCTACTAAAGAAAAAAGAAGAAAAAAACCCAAACCTCCCAACATTATAAAAGGGTCCTATTATACAAATCCCAGGATATAGTACACACATCTCATAAAAGCACACAAACACACACTCATGTGCACACAACACACACAGAGTCTGAGTCTTAGTCTGGGCTCCCCCAGAAGAAGACTCTGAGACAAAATTTCAAATGCAGATATTTGCTTGGGAGGTACAGAGAACACTAAGGGAAAAGTGGGGCAGTGATTCAGGGAAGACAGATAATAAGGGGTATATTAACCAGAAAGTTACTACCATGGGTAATTGGAGTTTCATGCACCTGGGGAATTCTGAGACACAGGTGCAAAACCGAATATCTCAGAATTAGTACACCTGAGGTCCAAACCGACCACGGCATTTTTTTTTTATGACAACTATTAAGACCTATCTATTGATGGATGCTTGCTTGCTTTCTGTTTGAGCTCAAATAAGTAAGGATAAATAGTAAGGTCTGAGTAAGGATAACTAGTAAAATACATATAATCAATTATGACTCTTTGGACTCCAGGAAGGTAGAAGAACCAATATTAACTAGATCACATTCCAAAATATGCTCTATTGA
The DNA here is from genome assembly GCF_005190385.1 of Monodon monoceros. Lineage (NCBI taxonomy): Eukaryota > Metazoa > Chordata > Mammalia > Artiodactyla > Monodontidae > Monodon > Monodon monoceros. The sequence goes on along the minus strand of NW_021703784.1, from coordinate 76,092,039 downwards.
GTCATGACAATTTATATTCTCAACAACATCACCAACATTCCAATTTCTGTGCCTTTCTGCTCTGTTACCAAAACGCTGGCTTCGTGTGGTAGCAAGATAATGGTAGAAGTTCCATTCCTCTCATCTTTCATGATTCATAGTTAGTGGAAAACTATGAGTCTCTTTTCCAGGAGGATTAGCAATGTCTTAATGTTGTCCATCCTTGAGTCAATCACCAAGGCCAGAAGAATGTGGTACTCTCATTAGTCAGATCTAAACCACACGCTCATTAATAGAAGCAGAATTGAATGGAGTCAACATCACTGGAAGCACATGGGAGTGCATGGAAGTACAGAAATAGAATCTGGGAGTCATTACTACAACAATGGGACTGGAAGTCATTATTAAAATAATGGGGAATGGATGCTGGGCTGCAATAATGACAGATACCACCATCAGTGTCTTAAAAGGAAAACCACAGGTAGAATTAAGTTCAGAGTATGTCTACCAGTTTATACCTGGAAACACAATGAAGCTTATTTATACATTAAATCAATCTTTTATTCATAGAAATGTGTGACCTGAGTATGTTTTAGATCACAGGCACACTACCAGGCTTTAAGAAAATCCTCAAAAACTCAGTCTACTATATTAAGTGATGATGTAGTAGAATTTTTAAGGCAGAATTAGGAAAAGGAAGAGTCAGGAAAGTTTTACAGAGAAGACAATACTTAAGTCAAGAAGAAGAAATTCTGTGTTTGGACAAGTCTCTGAAGGAGGAAAGAAAGGAAGAAGGGAGGAAGGACATTTCAAGTAGAACAGCATGTGGAAAAGCAAAGAAATATGAATGGATGTAACTTGTCTAGATACATGTAATTTGATCCGGCCAGAATCTTAGAATGAAAAATGAATGAGTAGCAAAAACTTTTTAAAAACTGTTTTGACCCAAATTGTGAAAGCCTGTTTTTCTAAGGAGTTTATATTTTAATGTATTGACAACAAGAATTCAATGAAGGGTTTTTAACAAGAGTGGGGAGATGATGAGACAAGAATTCAGATATCCTGGGAATCAAACTGATTCCTTAATATAAAAAGTCTAGGTATAGTATGAACAATTCTATCTTGCAACTCACTTCCTCCTCCACTTATATGATGGGAAATAGTCTTTTACTAAACACATGCACATTTTCAAAGCATTTCTTAATAACTGCTTATTTTTATTGAAATACTATTCGTGTCAGCTCATACAAAATAATGCTTTGAGAAAAATTCTCACACTAATAACATTATTATTTGGTGAAACTGAGAGACATCTATTTTTTGTGTGGACTAATTTATTTCTGACTAAAACTGCTCCAGCCCCGACCCCTGCGAGTGAAGGCAGAACCAAAGCCCTGAAGGCGCAATTTGAACAGCGGCCACTAGAGGACAAGCTTACTTCGTGATGTGACCCGTTAGCAACCAGCTGCTTTAATTCAGAGCATGGTTTGGCAACAGAGGTGACCTCAGCAGGGGTTAGCAAGAGCCCATTACTGTACAAGGAGAGGTCAGTCCATCAAGTGACAGAGACGAAACATCATCTGAGTCACTTTGAAGCCAAGCTGACCAATTATACCCATCAAAGCCCAAAGGTAATAAAAATCAGAGAAGCGAAGAGTATCATTTTGACTCAGAGATGACCTGTAGAGGGAGGAAGGGGATGGCTGTCAGGTTAACCAATTCTACCTTTACACGAATGAGGTGGGGGCATTTTTCAAACACCCTAAATAAGCTACTGAAAACGTGTTGTAACGGGGGGTTAATCCTAATAGAAATAGAGCAGTGTGGGAGGTGCTTTTTAATCTAAAAACAATGGCTAAATAAGACCCCTGAGGGGTGTATCCTTTTCACAGGAGTTTATTCCTTGGGAAACTGACCCCTACTTGAATATAAACACGACAATCCTAGAATAGCCTGTATGCAGACAGCCTCATCTCAGATTAAAGTCTTGGTGTTGTTTTGAAAAGAGCTAAAAGTTATAATAATATCAAATTCACCTATAAAAATGAAGCCAGAGTTCCTTGAAGGGGGACTACCTGCCTCAGGCTACCTTCCTCAGACATGGGAATAGTGGGTAAAATTTTGATGACTAGGTTCCATCCCAGATCGTCCCTATCAGAATTTCTGAGGTGGGGTCTAGGCATCTGCATTGTTGACAAGAGCCTTAGGCGACCCTTTTTATTTGCAGTTTTTGGGGACAGAGAAGTGTGGCATAACTCAAGGTACCTGCATGATACCTGTGTTAGGCACTTTTGATGAGTCAGGCTCCTAAGTGCATCTAAGGGTCATCTGTTTGCTCACATAAAAATACACATTTTTATAAAGCAGGCAAAGCCTCCCTTGTGTGGGACACCTGTATTTAGACACATACTCTGCTAAGCACTGTATGTACATTATTGTATTTTAATCTTCCCCAAGCCAGTGAAGAATATATTGTTATTCCCTTTTATAAATCAGAGAAAACACAGCTTCAGAAAAGTTAACTGATTCATCCAAGGTCCTGCAACTAGAAAGCAACCAAACCAGAATTAAAAGCAAGATCTATTTACCTCTAAAGCTCTTTAGCTAAGACGGAGAGGAAGAGGGAAGTATTTCAAGGTTTATTAGACTTCACGTATTAATTTCCTCTTCATTTCCTACTCCTCAGTTATTGAACTGGATGTCGGAAAGCCCCCCCATTATAAAATTCAAATCTGCTGTCCTAGAACATTCACCCAGTCTCCTGAGATCTCCAGAGTTACACGGGGAAAAAGCTAATCTTTGACCAATATGCTGACTTTAGAGAAAAACATTAACTCCTGACTGTTTCAAAATAAGAGGTAAAGAAGACTTCTAATGCTATCTTCTTGAAGGAAATCCATTTAAAATCCATTTTAATGGATTTCTTTGGTTTAGAGATGTGTCTGTAGCATTTTATAAACAATGGGCCTCAACATTTAAAGTTAAAAGAAGGTCAGGCATCTCATCTCTACCAAAAATAAAGTGAATAAAAATCCTGGAAAAATTACTGCAGATTTTTTAGACTTCTCTAAAGAAGCATATTTCACTCATTAGAGTGTAGTCATGAAATACTATAGCATAAAAATGAAATGTGGCTTATTTTCTTTTCTTTTTAGTAGATTTGGCCGTACTCATTAAATAAAGAAAACATTTTTTGGTAAATTGTATTTCATTTCAGTAGCATGCATTTAAATATGTCAGCCAAGAGATAAAATCCAGATTTTCATATATATATATATATATATATATGTATATATTTATATATATACACACACACACACACACACACACACACACAAACACAGTTGGTCACCCTTACAAATATGTGAATAAAGCAACAAACACACAAAAAAATTAACCCTTAAAAAAAAATCAAATGACTTAAAAAAATACTTCTGAAATCCATGACAATATTCACAGGGGTAAAGATAAATTATAGCATTTTCAGTTAGCCTATCTTCAGTTTTAAATTATGTATTATATATATAATACATATATATTTACATACATATTTGCCATTTTCTTCCCTCAGCTATTTTGTTTTATTAATTTTTTAGACATACAAAAAAGCTATAATAATATATACGATTTGATGAGTTTGGAGATAAGCATTCATTTGTGAGACCATCACCATAATCTGTGCTACAATTTTTATAAAGAATAAATTAATACATATTTGTATAAAGTAAAAATTATGTTTCCTCCTCCTTCTGCCCCCTCACTTCCAACCATGGATCATGGTTTATTGTGTGTTCTTTTATATCTATCTATATAGGTAAATCAGTAGTTGAAAAAGGGTAGACAATTAGGAGGGTAAGTAGATTAGATAAATCGTCCATTTTTTTAAATGAAGAACAATGTATCACTGGAATGCCTCTGTATACTGTATCTGAACTTACACATTTGCAAACAGCAAAATGATTCCCTGACTTAAAGTGAAAGGATGTATGACAAAGTCACAAGCAGATGGCATTATATATCATTTGTATATAGCCACTATAGATTTATGAATTAATCGATTTACATTCAGAATTTGAAGAGGTAGAATGTTAACAATATAAGCTATGTCAGGATGATGGATTTACTCTCTCAGTGTCACCTCAAAGTAATGCTGTTGGCAATAACAAATGACTCTAAAACACTGGTGACTCCCAACAACAAAGGTTTAATCTTACCGTGCAGCCAACGGGAGTGGGTAGCTGCTCTGTTCCATGACTCCGTCACTCTCCACTATGAGACGAGAATGATGGAACAGACACTAACAGGGACATTGCATGTATCATAGCACAGGGAAGAAAAACCATGGAGAATGGATGTTTTTTTAGAAAAGTGGCAGGCATCTCTTCTGCTCACATTTCATTTCCTTATTTAAGTCCTTTGGTCAAGCCTGATAGCAGTAAGTCTGGGATGTATAAGGAGGGTGAGCAAATATTTTTAGCAATATGTAAATTAAAATAGGTATTTTTTATAGTAATAGTATCTGCCAAATCTAACACTTGCATTATTATATATTATTTCATCATATGAATGCGTCATAATTTATTTGTGGACATTTATGTCTAAAATTATGTCTAATTTTTCAATAATACAAACAATGCTTGGCTGAACATACTTCAACATAAACCCATGTGCACACATTTCTTCTGGACTATGTTTAATAAATACAGATTATACACATAGATTTTTTTTTTAGATATGAAAATCATAGAATTCTCTTCTATGCCTGCATTTTCCTCACATTTTTTTTTCTTTTATAAAATAATATGTCATTCTTGCCTGGTTAAATAGCCTCTCCTTTCACCAAAATCCTGACAGAAGCTGACTTAAAATTCCTATTACTGGGACTTCCCTGGTGGCGCAGTGGTTAAGAATCCACCGGTCAATGCAGGGAACACGGGTTGGATCCCTGGTCCAGGAAGATCCCACATGCCGCGGAACAGCTAAGCCCGTGTGCCACGACTACTGAGCCTGCGCTCTAGAGCCCGTGAGCCACAACTACTGAGCCCACCTACCACAACTACTGAAGCCTGTGCGCCTAGAGCCCATGCTCCACAAGAGAAGCCACCACAATGAGAAGCCTGCGCGCAGCAATGATAAGTAGCCCCCCAGTCACCGCAACTAGAGAAAACAGCAAAAAAGACCCAATCAGCCAAAAGTTAATTAATTAAAAACCCCACCAACTTTTCGTTTTTTATATATATATATATATTTTACTGTGTCAGCAAGCTGGGATTTGAAGTCCTCTTTACTTTTGATCATTTATTTAAAGAAAAAGAAAAAGCAGTTCAGGAAGGATAATCTGCTGTCCTCTGACACTATTTTAATCATATTTTTTTTTACCTTGTAAACCTATGTTACATAAAGAATTAATTCTTTGTAAGCTTTTTGGCTACTTGGATATCATTAGCTGAGTTTGGCTCAACTCTGAGGTAGCTTCATTTTCTCCATGCCCATTTCAAGCTCTAACACATACCTGATATTCAGCCACTTGAAAGAAATAATGCCATTCTTTTCCTATGTCACTGAACAAACACAATCAAACAGTGGGTAATATTTTTTTAAATCAATGGACAGTTATACTTGGCTTTAAATATTTTTTAAATCCATAGTCTTGTTTGAAATTTTGATATATATTATGGTATTTTATGATGTATAAATTTATTAATTATAATATTTCTAAGAAACTGAAAGAAAAAAAAACTACCTCCATAATTTTGTAAATTTATTCACCCAACAGACATTCCAGAAATATCTGTTGAGGACCTACTTTGTGAAAGACACCATGATAAGGCACTGGAGTTATGGAGGAACAACATGATCTTGTTACCACTCTCTCCCGGTTATTACCCAGCAGAACTGTGACCTGAAACCAGATCTATCTGTGTTTTAGCCTGCAATTTTAACTACCATATATTATGGCCTACAGAAACATGTGCAGACTACACTATCAATAAATATTTTACTAAGTAAATAATGGTCTTGCCTATTCTGCTTGGTTGACAAACGAAACACATAAAATCAATGAAAATGAGCTTCCTTTCACTCACAACTAACATTAATAGAAGAGGACAAAGAAGCAAGAAAATTCCTGCTTTTTCCTTTATTCTTAATATATTCAACAAATACTTGTTGAAACTACACTATGTGGCGGGCATTGTACTGTGTGCTATAATTCCAGTGGTGACCCAAAAATCCAGGAAAATATAATTAAACAGCAAAGAGACATTAAAAGGAGAGAACTGTAGGAAAGACACAGGCAATGAGCAAATAAAATGGAAACAAACAAAAGAAAAATGATTACAGAGAAACTTATTCAACTAAAAGATAAAAGCATTTCAACTTCCTAGAGTGGTATTCTTGAAAGAAACTAGAAAAAATATAGAAAAAAGTATTCAAAGACTTTTGAGAAAAGAAAAAATTTTGAGGTGGGGAGATGGAGAGAACAAAAACCTAAAATATGTAGTCTGAAAGGGCAGTGGTGTCCCAAGGAAACATATGAAATGATCAATCATGAGATATATACCAATTAAAGGGCTGCATTTTAAGGATAAAGAAAGACTCTTATGAGTGGCCAAAATAACCTGACAGTGTTGGGAGGCAGAGATACTGAATAACATCCTCTGAACTAGAAGGAACTTTAAGACTGAAAAATGAAGTAGGCAACTCCACAAAGTGCACTTATGAAATTTATTGTGGGTAACTTACATACTGGTGGGATTGGGCTAACAATGATCCAGAGGCCTTCACACCTGCACTCCACACAGCTGAAAGGGGTATAGGGGGATTTAAGGGCACCAAAGCTAAAAATAGAATCTGACCACTAGGAAGAAGCAAGTCCACATTTCTGGGAACTGGGGGTTTTTCCTTCCCCTAGGGGTCTCATGACCATTAACCATCTGCATCAGCAAAAGGCACTCTTCCAGTTTTCATATCAGATGAAGGCAAAGGTAAAAGTTGATAGAGAGCTTATCTGGCTTGGGCACAGTCCTTGGGAGTAGGCTAAAGCTCAGTCACTCAGAAAGGGGAGGGGGTAGGACAGCCGGCCTGAGATGGAGCTGACAAAATGGAGTCAGTGTGGCTCAGCCAGATAGATAGATAGATAATGACACCTAACAAACTTTGAAACAAACTGACCTTAGGTGGCTTCTTCAAAAAATATGAGTATAGAAGTATAGAGAAATTTTGTCACTAAAATATTTATACCCAGATAATATGTCATCAAGAATCAAAGAAAGAGATAAACATTCTCAAGATACATATTTTACTAAAGGATATTGTGGGAAGGGCCTGACTGTGATGTTTCTCTAGGACAGTGTCAGTTTCAAGTTATGTATATTTTTGAGAACATTTTCTTATCAAATATGAATTCTTTGTGCACAACAGATCTTCTCTTAGCAATTCATGTGCCTACTTTCAGATATGCTAGTCTGTGGGGCTCACTGTGAAGCCTTTTATATCATGGGTTCTCTATTTTTAGAATTTGTTCAGAAAAATCAGAGCCGAACCAGAAAAATATATTAAAGCTTCTACTGATGGAACATGAGCCACAGATTCTTTGTTAAAATCATTTAGATGAGATTCTTTTCATAATATTGTAGCTGGAAAACCATGGAGTTTCCAAAGAAGGGAGTTTGATATTATATCAACTGGATTTGATTCCCACCAATAAATTTAAGTTATCAGTCACCCACATTTACTACTTAACCTCTTATGCCTCTGTTTTACCATTTGTGACATGGAGAATCTTGAAAATAGCACTATCACTTGTTATTACGAAGCTCCTCATCATGAATTAGTAGATCCTATGTGGTGTATGGCTTTTCTTTCCATAATGCATAATTTTAAATCCTTCTGAACTTAGTCCAGCAGCAATTCAAAAACAACAAAAAAGCAAAACAAAAAAACACACAGAAAAACATATGACATTATAAAGTTTATCATCCTTTGCTTCTCCCACACCACTTTTTAATTAGCCTTAGTTTAATGGAAATAGCAGGAATTTGTCAACAGAAATGCCTAGGGTAACACTGAAATTTTGTAATATAAAAGTATGAAGCAAAGGTCAATTACTCAATATCTCTAATGGTTACTGTCTTCATCCATAAAATGTACTTAATAATCCCTATTTTTCAGTTTTATGAGGCTTAAATAAGATAAAGTTATAAATACTCAGAACAGATAAATGCTTAGTATTTAATATTCCCATTTGCCCTTTCTTATATTTCCAGAGCTTTGAAAGCACACTCACATTTAAGTATTGCTCAGAAATTTTCAGAATTATAAATGACTGTCTGGGGATAAAAGAATATTTACCTTAAATACTTTTAGAAGGAAAACAACATAAAATTGTACAGCAAAGTCTCTAAATGGTATTTGAAAGTAATCTTTTAAGTTTATAATGCTTTAAGTTTATAATGCTTTTAAGTTTATATAAAGTTCTGCTAAATTTCTTTCTTTAAGTGGTGCCATTATATTTCTAAATTATTAATTGTACAAAGATCAAAGAAAGGATGACAATGTAATAAAGAGTGACAAAAAAATCAGCAGAAAGAGCTTAGGGGGAAAAAAGGAAAGAGAATACTAAAGCTATTTGTCCTGGATAATATTCACTAAATCATTATTTCTTCTCTTGTATAATTGAAGTTCTTAAATTTTTATAAATATTCTTTTGGTTTTGATTTTCCTGCAGTAGAAGATTTTTAGACATAAAAATAAGTAATATGCCCTATGTCAAGACTCCATCTGTAAATGCCAACCATTTGCCAGCAGGTACAGATATACCACCCATAAAATATATCTGCTTCAGACTGGACAGGAAGTAAGGAAAACAAAACACATGTTGGTTTCAGGTTGGCTTATGCGAATTCTGCTTATCCAAATGTGTCTCTCACCTGTCTTGAGATTTTCCTCCCTCCCATCTCCTACTGCTCTCTTCTTTACACACTCCAGGTGTATTGAACATGTCTCTTTTTCAGAAAAAAGTTTGTCTTTTTTCTCCTAGCTTATGCTTCCAGATTTTTCATGATTCAGCTCAAATGCTCTCTACTCCTGAAAGTTGGCTCTGCCCTTCTTTTATTTGCATATATCCTCCTATGTGTATAAAGCATCCTTTTCATACATCAGAGTATTTAGCAGCATGTAATGTAGTTCCTTCTCCCACTAGATTATGAAACCTTGGAGGACAGGTCTGTATTTTTCTTTCTTTTTATATCCAAACATATCCCAATTCTTAGCAAATAGAGAATTCCCAGTAATTGTTTTATGAATAAATGAGTTCATTATCTATCTATAAATACCCTCATTTCCTAACCACTATTCCTCACCTGCTTTGAGATTGCTAGGAGTGGGAATGTTAAGAAAATGCTTCCTCAACTTAATCACTAAAGAATGAGAAGGCTGAAGAACAGAAAAAAAGAGGAAGATTTCAAGCATAGAATGAAAGTATGTACAAAGGCAAAATACTAAAATCCATGGCTTCTGAGAGAAGAGTGTATATATTGTAACTGAATCGGAAAATTTTTTCTGGCTAATAGTAGACGATACAGTTAGAAAAAATAAAATAGGGCCATTTTAGCAGATTGATTTTAGATCCAGATCAAGAAGTTTAAATTACGGCCTCAGGAAAGTTAGGAGTTGTTCAGTCATTTGGCATAGGTAAGTGATCTGATCAAAGATTAAGCTTCCAGTATATGTAGACCATTATTAGGTCAGAGGTCCTAGAACAAGAAGGCTAATCATTTCAAAGCTAAAAACAAAGGAAAACAAGAGCTGATATTTCTTGGGTATTTACAATATTCTCTATTAAATGGTCTTATCATTTTTAAAATGCTGCTGTAACAATAATCAGTTTATTCCCAGTCTACATAGGAGAAAATTATGGCCAAAAAAAGTAACATGATCACTCTTGTATCACTTTTCTTTGACTGCCATAACAAAGTGCCATAGACTGGATGGCTTAAACAACAGAAATTTATTTTCTCACAATTTTGGATGCTACAAGTCCAAAATCAGATGTAGACAGGGTTGGTTTCTTCTGAGGCCTCTCTGTTTGGCTTATAGATGGCTGTCTTCTCCCTGTATCTTCACTTGGTCTTCTCTGGGTGTTTGTCCTAATTGCTTCTTATAAGGACAATAGTCATATTAGATTAGGGCCCACCCTAATGACCTTATTTTAAATACCTATTTAAAGACTTTATCCAAGTTTGGTCATATTCTGAAGTACTGGGGGTTAGAACTTCAACATATGAATTTGGGGAGACACAATTCAGCCCGTAACAACTGTCAAACACTAAAAAGTAGCATAGTGTGAATTTGAATCCAGTCATCTGACTCCAGATTTTGTGACTGCTCTGGACAACACTTCACTCTTCCACAAAGTATGGAACTGAAAATGAAGATCAGGTGGACTTCTCTGGTGGCGCAATGGTTAAGAATTCAGCTGCCAATGCAGGGGACATGAGTTCGAGCTCTGGTGCTGGATGATCCCACATGCCACAGAGCAACTAAGCCTGTGCACCACAACTACTGAGGCCCACGCCTAGAGCCCGTGCTCTGCAACAAGAGAAGCCACTGCAATGAGAAGCCCGCGAACAGCATCGAAGAGTAGCCCCTGCTCGCCACAACTAGAGAAAGCCCATGTGCAGCAAGGAAGACTCAATGCAGCCAAAAATAAATAAATTAATTTAAAAAAAAAAGAAAATGAAGATCAGGAGCTGGAGATGAGCTGGAGAGATCTCAGCTACCAGGTGCTGAAGTAGCCAATTAAGATTACAAACCAAAAGGAAAAGCAACTTTCAAGCCTTCAATCACTCCCTGCAGTAGTATAAGCAAAACTAGTTTAAGCTGAAGTGGAGAAAGCACTGGCTCTCCCCTGTTCCATTTTTCCTCATGAGAGAGTGCTGATCTAGGGCCAGCTGGATCAGCACAGGTGTGGGGATTACCTCACTGCTGAGAGAGCCCTAAGAGGGAGGGGAGAGGGGAGTGGGGAAAGGGTGAGTAGACAACCACTGAGTCCTGAGGCAGAGCGGAGAAAATGTGTTAATGGTCCCCTTCTCTTACCTCCAATAAGGAGACCTTGGCAAAGGTGCCTGAGAAAGTCTTCTGCCAAAGGCCCCTGATAAACAGGCCTCCAATGGAGGTGCCAGTTCTAGGAATACAGACTATAGGTAAGAGGACGGCCAGCTTGGTGGGCGAGGGGGAGCAAGGTCCTTGACTGGCACTCTCTTCAAAGACTGCAGTGCACTGGCTGTGAACCAAATCCCCGTGCAAAGAGGGCAGTTTCCCTCTGTGAGGTTTGCCAGGTAAAGTCTTTATAGTTGCCTATGGTTGGGCTTGAAAGACCACAAATAGGTTTTTGGCCAGTGTCTAAACTACTTAATAATTGAGTGTGTAAGAGTTAAGGGAACCTCCCCACAAGATTCTGAGCCTGTGAGTTGTGGGAAATACCGCATCTATGTATGTGGAACAGTTTTTCCTTTGACGTGCTCTGACCAGGTCCTCGTTGTTGCAGTTGTGTCTGCATCACATTCTCACAGTGACTTATTTTTTCCTCCCTTCCAGGTCCATTAAGCCTCTACCATGGTGAGTGGGGCTATGGAGAGAATCATGTTGTGGGTGAAATCATTTAGGAAAGGAACATCCTCAGCTGAATGTGGCTCAGTGTTTGTGGTTGTCCTCATCTGGAACTAGGAGATTTGTAACTTCCTTGGCAGCCAACAGTGACAGCAAACATTACCCTCAGATCATTAGTTCTAGCAATCTCCTCTTAATTTAGAATTTTTAAAAGCCAATAAGCCAGTATTACATAAATATGTAAAGACTGATATCTTTGGCTCAACACTCCAGTAGATACAATTTCATAGGTGAAAGGGGGCTTTGGTATCCTCATGTGCATTCTCTCTGCTTGTGAAGAACCTGTTACACAGAGGTCTCTGGAGGGAACAAATATGTGGTGATTGAGTTATACGCTTGGCACCATCCTTGCGGGATTGCGTACATTATTTCATACAATGTTCACAACAATCACATGGGTAGGTAATGTTACCTCCACATTGCAGATTTTGAGACTGCCATGGACTGGACATTGATACTATCAATCCCATTAGAATGGAATTTGAAAAGAATGTGGACTTTCTTTGAGATCAGATCTACCTGCCTTCAGTCTCAGCTCTGGTGAGAGCTGCACCATTGCTCTCTGATCATGGACCAAGCATTTGAAACAACCAACTCTCTATTTATATTTTTGGTGGTGCTTATGACAGTCTGGCACATGGTAAACATTCTGTAAATGTTCATTTTCTCATATTCCTTTCCAGACCATATATTTACCATAGAATCTAGGTCTGTTCTCTTCTCCACAATGATTTGTCTTTGTGCTACTAGTACTGTGCTTAATTTTACTCTTAGTTATTCACATATTTCTTTTAGAGCTCTGAAATAGTTTCTTTACTCAATTTTCATTTTAGTATATTATCCAAGGTTTATATGCCAAGAAATCAAAGGGAAAGAACAAAGTGAGACAAAAGGAGTTACATAATTCTGTAGAGAGAGAGTAAGCAGAAGTTTTTTATCTCAGACTTTTTGCCCAGAAGACCCAGCAGAAGGAAACATGAGTAAAGAGGTGCAATAAGATTAACTGGAGAACCATAAAGAAGGGCAAGGAAACTGGCAAATTTAGCCGGTAACTACCCGCACAATAAACGTGACTAATCTGCTACCGAATTTGAAAAGAAATTCCTGACCTTCACTTTCAAAAGAAGAGGGAAACGTTATGGAAATGATTGTGATTTTATACTCTCTTAGCTGATGGTGATTTTTTAAAGACATTTAAGCTATCTGCTGAACCAAGGATAAAATAAAGGAAACTGATAAAGCAGAAAAATAATATTTTAAGATGTTTCCTTAATGTTCATGCAAAAATATAAGGATCTCTGAATATAAATTTTCTATGGAATGAAACACTTGCCATGTAATATAAATTATTAGTGATGGATTTCTGGCACAATATTTTAGGTAACATCAAGCAGTTAGAATTTTAGAAACTCATCTATTCTGATACGTGCTCTTCAAAGGAAAACTTTTGGTGACATTGAAGCGTGTTGGAAAATCCTACGTAAATTTAGTTTGAACCATTGCAGATTTTGGTGTATATGTGGGAAGGTGGCTCTTTATATATTTTTTAAATTATTTATTTATTTATTTTGGGGGGGCTGCATTGGGTCTTCTTTGCTGCATGCGGGCTTTTCTCTAGTTGTGACGACAGGGGGCTACTCTTCATTGCAGCGTGCAGGTTTCTCATTGCGGAGGCTTCTCCTGTTGCGGAGTGCGGGCTCTAGGCGCGCGGGCTTCAGTAGTTGTGGCTCGTGGGCTGTAGAGCGCAGGCTCAGTATTTGTGGCACACGGGCTTAGTTGCTCCCCGGCATGTGGGATCTTCCCGGACTAGGGATCAGACTGTGGTCCCCTGCACTGGCAGGTGGATTCTTAACCACTGTACCACCAGGGAAGTCCGGGAAGGTGGTTCTTATACACACTCAACTTGCACTTTATACATGAAAGTTTTTTAAAAATACTAACCACTGAATACTCCGTACTTAGAAATATTTACATTTGTTATTTGAATTAATTATTAACTGCTTGGATTTAAGTTCCATAAAGGCAGGAATTATATGAACTGTCTGGCATATAATAAGTGCCCCATAGTAGTGTTAAAATCAATTAATGAATAAATTCTAATTAATAAACCTTTAACATCTGAACCACAGGGAAAGGGGAAGTGAAGAATAAGAGAGGAGAGAGATTTCAGAGTAATTGGGGGACAGGTATGAGGAGGTTGCAAGTACTTCATTTTGAAAGTTGAGCAACTTTGCAGAGGTAGACTAAAAAATTCCTCCTAGATAATTCATAGAGGGATTTGATGAATCACAGTGTAAACATCTAGTTATAAAATTGTATTTGATCATGAACCTCATCCCAGAGATGAGAGGCAGAGAATGTCTTTAAAATACCTTCCTTATTCCCCAGAAGGATTCTAGTAAAAATGGGCTGACACTGACAGGATTTCCCCCTACACTGTAAAGCTTGTGAAGTAGGCTACTCAGTTGGAATTTCAGGTTTACTTGACATGTATTACACTCATCATTACCATCCTTTGAATTGTAACCATTTTACCTCTAGGTTTTATATTTGTAATTTTTCGTGCATCTTATTCAGTACAAAGGTTGTCATATGTGAATTTCTGCTTCCCACCTGAGCTTTGAGAAACAGTCCTACATTTCACAGTATTTGACTCACTACAATTGGGCCACTAATATCTGTCCTAGACAGTTTTACTAAGAATGGAAGGAAATCTCTGCCCAAAGAATATAATGTTCCTCATAAAAATCTACTTATCTAGAGAAGAAGATATAAAGAATACCTTTTCGTTAATGATGGGGGTGTGTCCAGGATGCACTGCTTCTGAGATGCTTTGACTAAACTGTTTTAGTAAAACAGAGACTGTCTGATTTTTCTCATCATTGTCTCCTCTCTGCTGCCACAGAGAGGATGCTGAACAGCAGCTATTGGATCAAGAAATTATGTTTATGTACAACCAAGCCAGGCATTGATGATATGGGGATGAAACAGCTAGTCCTAGTCCTCAAGGAGCTCTCATTTTAATGGAGGGAATGTACATGATTGTTGTACAAGATGATACTCCTACCAGTGCGGATAAACATCCAGGTGCTAAAGCAACACAAGGAAAACCACTGAATTCAAATCAATAAAAGTGGGAGAGAGCAAATGTTTCCTACAGGGGATGGTATTAATTCTTCAAGAATGTCTAGGAATTAGCTATGTAGAAAATGGGGAAATAATTATTATTGACAGAAAATGTGTACAAACGTAGAAAAGAATGTCACACTGGTACGAGTGTGGGTGTAGCATAGTGAGAAGAAATTCTCCTTTTCTTTTTATCTTTTTACTTGATTGTCTCCTATTTTCCCCCTTTATTTCTTCCTTAGTACCAACACTAAGAGAAATTCAAAAGACAAATTCAATTACTATATGTGTTATAGACTGAATTATGTCCTCCAAAATTCATATGTTGAAGTCTTTATCCCCCAGTACCTCGGAATGTGAGTGTATTTGGAGATAGGACCTTTAAAGAGGTAATTATGTTAAAATGAGATACTTAGGGTGAGCTACAATCCAATATGACTATTTTCCTTATGAGAAGAGAAAATTAGGACACAGACACATAAAGAGGGAAGACCATTCGAAAACAGAGGGAAAAGACAACCATCTACAACCCAAGGAGAGAAATGCTCAAAAGAAACCAACCCTGCCAACACATTAATTTCAGACTTGTAGGCTCCAGAACTGTGAGTAAATAAATTTCTGTTGTTTCAGCTACCCAGTCTGTGGTACTTTGTTACAGTAGCCCTAGCAGACTAATACAATGAACAATATTACAAGTGTCCTTCCTCTACTGGTAAAAACGTAAGGATTATCACACAAAAAGTATCAAAATAGAGGTCCCTCCCTTATTTTGTATTATAAAAACACAACTAGAGCAGATGGCACATTAATTTCCCCTAGGTCCTGGTATTGTTGTCTTTGTTGTAACCTTTGTTTGTTTCCCTGGACTTCTTTCAAAGACTATATGGTGCCAAATGTTTACCTAGGCACATGGCTGGAGAGATTATTGCTAGCTTTTTCACGCAAGAATACCTGATAAAGCTTTGTAATCATTTAATTCATTTAATTTAAATTACTGAATAAACTGGGTTCCTGATGAAGTGAGAACTAAATGTTCTAGCTTTATTACTTGGAAATATTACAAAATCTACTGGACTATATTTTTCTCTTTGAGTAACTTGCATTATCTTCCAGGAAATCTATTTTTATCACTTCAGCCTACATGACCCACACCCCTGCCCTGTGTAGTTGAAGAAAATATATTTTCCGACATTTCACAGAACAGAACCAAGAGTATTTAATTTTGATCTTTTTAATAAAGGTGAATAATTTTATATGGAACTAAATGTAATGGTTTACTTTTAGCAAAATAACCCTGAGATTCTAGAATCATTAAATCATACTTGTTCTGGCTGCATTTAGGTCTTTGACCAAGAAGCTGTATTAATCATTATAGTATCAAATGATAAACATGTGTTCATTTCTTACTTTCATTTGCATTTGCTATTATTTCAATTTCCACAGCTTCCAGTAATCATTGAAAGCAATATAATGTGGACTAATTATACAGAGTCCCTGTAGTTATTCAAAAAACATGTAATTTTCATTGTTAATTGAAAAATATACCAAGAAAAATGTGGCTACTCTCTGCCCTTATCTCTAAATTTATTTTATTAGTGAAGATCCAAGCATGAAAACAAAAAAACTATCCTAAGTATTAAAAAATAAAGAAAATTTAAGTCAGTGAATTAAATATTCAGGCTGTGGAAAAGCAGAGGAGCTAAACAAGGAATTATGAAGCAACCCGGAAATGAATAACATTAGGAAAGAACATGTTCTCTTGGAATGGAGTGACAACAGGAAGAGGCAGTGTTACTGGAAATCAAGGCATGGGATATCTGGGTCAAATCTGAAAGTATAACACATTTGTCAGTAGCAAAGTGGGACTGAGGAAAGAGTGTAGCTCATGCAGAGAAAGAGGGGGGTAAATCCCCTGGTTTCTTCCTTCTGCTCTCTAGTGTTCAAGCCAGTGCCCTCAGAAGCCTGAAGGAGAAAGATTGTTTAATGTGAGTCAGGGCAGGATGGAGGATGGATTTGAACATAACTACAAATTTGAACAGCATTTTTAAAAGTTAGATCTCAAGTAATTTTTACATGATACAGATTTACATTTTGTGTACTGGAAGTAAAGTAAATGTGGGGGCAGAAGACAAAGAGGTAACAATAGAGGAAGCAGAGGGTTAGGCAGGCTGACAGAAAGTTTGGTGTTGGAATAAAGAAGATGGGCAGGGCTTCCCTGGTGGCGCAGTGGTTGAGAGTCTGCCTGCTAATGCAGTGGACACGGGTTCGAGCCCTGGTCTGGGAAGATCCCACATGCCGCAGAGCAACTGGGCCCATGAGCCACAACTACTGAGCCTGCGCGTCTGGAGCCTGTGCTCCGCGACAAGAGAGGCCACGATAGTGAGAGGCCCGCGCACCGCGATGAAGAGCGGCCCCCACTTGCCACAACTGGAGAAAGCCCTCACACAGAAATGAAGACCCAACACAGCCAAAAATAAAATAAATAAACAAACCAATGAACCGACATAAAAAAAAAAAAAAAAAGAAGATGGGCAACAAGAGAAGAAAGCCACACTGCAGATGGAAATAAAGTCAAAGAGCTCACAAACCTCATTCATTCAGTCACTTATTTACCCAGTAAACATTCAGTAAGTGCCAATTATATCTCAAATATTGTGTCACTTAAGGAAATATAATAAAATATCAACCCCTGTGGTACCACAGTTCTCACAGGCTAATAGGAAAAATTGAATATACAACATCAATTTTAATACATGTTCCTGAAAGCTGATAAAGATAATCAGAGTGGATTACTGGGCCGCAGAGGAACAGGAACTAGACAGAATAGAAGTCAAATGTGCCACTTGATTTTGTCTTGATGAAATTTAGCTGGCGGAAGGAGGGTGTTGAGAGAGTGGGAAATCACTTCAACCAGAGAGAAGAGTACGTGCATATAAAACAGAAGTGTGAGAAAATATCACATTTTCACACAATTGTAAGAAGTTTGGAATTAATAAAGAAAAATATTCTTGTAGTTTTGGATGATGTTATAAAGGTCAGTGTGAGCCATGTCATCACGGGACTTGGGGGCTAAATTTCCTCTATTCTTTTGTTTCAGGCAAGTGTAAGCCATGAACAGCTCTCCTCCTCATCTAGAACACTGTAGATCTGTAGCACCTGCCATCATGTACAATGATGCTGACGCTTAGACTTGAACACATGATTCAAAGTTACACAATCTCAAAGATCTCGTCCTACTGACCATTCTTTTTACAGCCTGTGCCTCTGGCCAGCTTTGCAAGAAAGAACATCCTGCATATGTTATTCTGAAATCTATAAACACCCGTTGAATCCTAATCTAAAAGTGTCAGGATACAATTACATGCAAAATTTATTTAATTAAAATGCTCTCAACTCCTTTTACGAAGCTAAAGCATTACTCTTAATTTTCTAGAAATAAATACACCCTTCTTCCTTCAAAATGTCAAGGTTTCTTTGAGTTTCTGATGACGTAAACATTAAGGCCTTTCAAAATTGGGACATTTTGTCTTGATGGTGCCCTGGCAGCTGTCTGTTGTGGAATAAAGTGAGTTGCTTGGAGTCAGCATGGTCAGCCATAAGTCAAGTAATCAGAGGAGGCTGCTGCCACTGGTGGGTAGTACAAGGTGGGACCTAAAAAACATTTAAGAAGGAGGAAATATACACAAATGAGAGAAAAAGGACAGGCAAGGAAAATGGGTGTTGGTCAAAGCAATAAGGTAAAGATTTTGAAACTGAGTCAAAATATTTTGGAGTCTCTCCAAATATGCTTCTTATCATGGTCAGAAACTCTGTCAGAGTGTGGCTGATTTTAGAACTATAAGGTGCAGAAACTAGGCATGTCTTGATAGAGGAAAAGACAAAAGGGAAAGAATCAATGCAATTCTGTAGATAACTGATAAACAGACAGGTATGTAGATCAGTAATGAAGTCATATAAAAATGTCTCACTTCCCAGGAAAAGCAAGAAACACAGTGAAAAGCCATTCCAAAGTGACCTGTTAAAAACTAAATAGATAGTTCTAGTTTGATGCATTCTTTAAAAGGTATTTCAGGCCGCTTAGGATAGCCAAAAAGTAAATTCTCCTGTTTTGTTCATGTTTGTTCTCTATGGGAGGTTCTCTTCTGGCACAGAGAATCTTAGAGGGGTTGTTGATAAATTACGTCATGTGTAGAATTAGCTGCTGTGTTGACATATTATTCTATTCAAAGCTAATTTTCTGGAAAGGCACAACTCCTTGGCGGGTTTCTGTGCCTTAGTAATTTCCTCCTGAGTCACTTCAAAGAGCCTTCCTAGCATCATAAATACACTCACCAAGGGGAGGCTCTCGCAAGGGCCTGTAAACTTAACAGAAGTAAAAATCACCAAGGAAAATTTATGCATTAAAGTGCTCTGAAGCCATGAAACAAAAATACCCCACAATGGTTATGTGGATTTAATTTGGGGTGGCGTCTGATGCATACTTCCTTGGTATTGGGGGTATTTGTCTTGGTATTATCCCAGAACCAAGTCCTGTGGACAGAGGAATACCATGTATTGACCTTAGGCCTGGGCTACCTGAATCTTTTATTGTGGCAAGAATGGACAAAGTCCAGTTTTCGGTCATTCGGGGTTCACTATGAAGTGAGTGCAACCCAAACTCCATTAAGGTGTCACTGTGGAGATGCAAAGGCATGGATGTTGTCAACAGAGCTACAATGTCCATAGTGGCTATTCACTCAGAGAATGTCTCTACATATTTATATTTAATTTATTGACACCATTTCTCATTCTATACAGAAGCTGAGCCATCTTACAAGGGGAATTTTTAAGTTTTTGATTTTTCTTTGGGCACTGATCTCATAAATATGCATTGGTTATAGGCTGAGGTGTATATGTTTACCATGAATCTAGCATTTAATCTTGTATCTTAATGTGATTGTTAAGACTCAGAATTAATAGGAATGGACTCCTAACAGGTCAGAAATGTCCTCAAGGAGTATGAGTGAAACAAAAGAATCTAACAGAGAAATAATACTGTGAAAAGATGGCTTAAAGAGAAAAGAAACTGTTATGACTCAGTAAATAACTCAAATATAGGAACTTAAAGACTTACAGAGCGGCTATAATGCAGCTTCATGCTTAGCTCTGAGCTTCCTGGAAGAAAAAGTTATTAAATCAGTAATTTCAATTTCCTTTTCAGAAAGTGGACTTCTTTTATTTCCAAGTTTCCTTGCACACAGCTGCACAATGATGAGCACAGAGTAGATATTTCATAAATATGTGTTGAATGACTGACTGATGTAACTGCTTAGTAAATATGTAGTGAATACCATTATATTACATTTTTGATCAATAAGAACATTAAAGGAAACATCTTCGTGAAAGTTAATTGTCCTGATCTAGGCAAGGGAATCAAACAATATTACACCATGGAGAGACATTAATCAAGAACAAAAACTTCATAAAAAGTTAGTTAATATATTATATATTTACTTTTGTAAGAACCAGAATACATCAATTTTTACTCTATAAAATGTAACATTAATAAGGAAACTTTATTTGGATATATTGTGATATTAACCTAGTTTTAAATCTTCACAGAAATAGCTGTTCTTCTATTGAAAATACACGTGTTATGTCGGTCTCTAAGCTTAGAGTCCTGGTATTTGTTGATCGTTCTTGGATTTATTTTTCACAGAAAACATGAAAGTTGTGTGGGTAAAGCTGTGTGAACAGGCTGCTCAATTTCTTCTCTAGTATCAACTATTTTGGTTCAATCATATCTAATCCCATCACTAAATACAACAGGTTGGACTTTTAAAGGAAACATGGGGCTTTTAGACAATTTCTTTTTTGTCCCTCTACTCTTAATGATTTGTCAGAAATGTCACTTATCCAAACAGGAGTTAGGTCACAATGGGACAGAATTTTTATTTTCATTTATCTCTCTTTCTGCATGGAGCTATCAACATGTCTCAGAAACAGAAAGCTGAAATTCCCCACATATACTCTGGGATGAGATGGATCTGTCAATTAGGAGGCACAGCAGCTTGCATTTTACAGTACTTTAAAATTTTAAAGTGTGTTCATTGACTTCATAACTTTGATGCTCACATTGGTTCCATAACACAGATGGAAATGTAAACTTGCTTTTTTCTTTTTTTTTTTTTCCCAGAATAGAAACTGTAACTCAACAAGATAAAATTCTTGGTTAAAGATCCAAACCATTAAGTGGTAGGGCCAGGATTTAACCAATGGGAGACAACACTGCTTAGTGGTTTAAAGCATAGGTTTTGAAGTCAGAGACACGTGGGTTACATTTTTTTCTCCATCAACTATTAGTTGCATGTACTTGGGTCAGGTTATATTACATCACCAAGCTTCCTATAAAAATGGGTATAAAATAACCAACTCGGGCTTCCCTGGTGGCACAGTGGTTGAGAGTCCGCCTGCCAATGCAGGGGACATGGGTTCATGCCCCGGTCCGGGAAGATCCCACATGCCGCGGAGCGGCTGGGCCGGTGAGCCATGGCCACAGAGCCTGCGTGTCCGGAGCCTGTGCTCCACAACGGGAGAGGCCACAACAGTGAGAGGTCCGCATACCGCAAAACAAAACAAAACAAAAATAAAATAACCAACTCTACTGAATGATGTAAAACAAAACGATATAATGACAGTAATACATTGATATATATATACATATATACATACATATATATGTACATATATATACACATACATATTTAGCACAAGTTGCCAATAAACATTACTGATATTAATAATGGTCTTGATTTTGATGATTCTCTCAATTCCAAACCTCTTTTAAATAAAATAATCATCTAATCAATTTTGATCTGCCCTGTTGACCTTTTGAGCTGGATAATTGTTTGTTGCAGGAAGCTGTCCTATGCAATGCAGGATGTTTAGCAGCATCTCTGGCTTCTACTTACTAGATGCTAGGAGCATCCATCTCTCCTGTTGTAACAACAAAAATAACTGTAGACATTGTCAAATGTCCCTTACAGGGAAAAATCTCTCCAGCTGAGACGACTTACTTAGCTAGCACAGGATCAAAGAAGATGACATGCACCTATTTTGGCTGTAGCCTGTGAAAAATCTGGGAGCTGAGAAAAGGGAGAAGAAATAAAATACCTGACTGTTTACTTTGTGACAGGGACTGTGGTGTTAGTTACTTTCACATACATTATCTCCTGTGATTCATTCAACAAATAGGTAAGTTGTTCTTATAAGCATCATTTTATAGAATAAGAAACTCACAGGAATAATAAGTATATTGCTTAAATAATAAGTAAGAAGGTTTGTGAGAGTAAGGTAACCTGATCAAACTTGAAACCAAAGTTTGCGTCTATAAATAACCAGAAGTTTCAAGTTTTTATCCACCATTTTATATGTCTGGCAGACAAATAAGATCATAACTGAAAGCAAAGAAGTAATCTTTATAACATTTTTATAATTTATAATCTTTATAATTTGAGAAGAATTCTAAAAGAAAGGTAATAGCCAAGGAACTTAAGATGGATCT
Organism: Monodon monoceros; assembly: GCF_005190385.1. Classification (NCBI taxonomy): domain Eukaryota; kingdom Metazoa; phylum Chordata; class Mammalia; order Artiodactyla; family Monodontidae; genus Monodon; species Monodon monoceros. Next base: position 76,069,721 of record NW_021703784.1, on the reverse strand, counting down.
CTTGTATACAGTGGTGTTTTACTGATCCATTCAACAGCTGAGAGTAGGAACCTCCAGCTTTAGTACAAAGTCCATCGTAACCTCTTTGAGACTAAGTTTCAATACATGACATAGTTTTATATGGTATGATTTTGAAGAGCTAAGGCATTTGCTAAAAATCATCTAGCAGCTTGGATTCAAAGAGGTTAGTCTTGTTTTTTGTTTTCTTTTCCCCACCCTATTAACTTACAGAGTGCAGGGAATGGTACCCAGACACTTGTCTCCAGGCTTAAATGATTCTTCCTACATCTCCTTCTTCCTGATAGTCTCCAGCCTCTCATTCACCTCTTCCCTCATCAATCACCTAATTCTCCTCTTTATATTTTGCCATCCTCTCACATGGAGATCATTCTAGAGGCCTACTGTCAGATTACTGAGGTCTACATACAGTCTGTGACTGTCCTTCTCTAGTCAAGTCTCTGGAGTTTGAACAAGAGTCTGAGAATGCTGGCTTCCTCTCTGGAATCTGGTGTGACTTTGCTGAGAATTGAGAACATTTTTGCCATTATACCTTAGATACAACTGTAGAGCACCTATGTCATCATGACTTAATTATGTGTTCCAGGAAAACTCTGCCTGGGAAAGATAAAACTGTAAACTAATAAATAACTTCCCTGTTGGCTCTAGAAGCTCCGACTTACCAATTTATCTGAGTCACTAATCTGCTCCCCTGGTCAAACAGCTCTCTTATCAATACCATTTCATTCATCACAGCTTACCTCCTGACCCTCGCTTTTCTGTGTCCACCAATCCTCAACTCATACCATGAAATTTTCCCATTCCCAATCTGTACCCTACTTTAAAAAACCCACCTTAAACCACTTGAGCTTGGATCTTAAAGCACTTCTTCAGCACTACTTCTGACTCATCCATCCATCAAAGTGATAGTCTTTGCTACTAGAATAATTTCAGCTCACCTGGTTACCTGGCAATATTTTGAGGTTCACAACCACATATGGAACTGTATTTGAAACTCCTAAGGATTACAACTGGCTCTTATTTTTTTAAAGGTACTTTGCTCATTTTTTAAAAAAATAAATTTATTTTTATTTATTTATTTTTGGCTGTGTTGGGACTTTGTTGCTGTGTGCAGGCTTTCTCTAGTTGTGGCGGGCAGGGGCTACTCTTCATTGCGGTGCACGGGCTATTCATTGCAGTGGCTTCTCGCGTTATGGAACATGGGCTCAGTTGTTGTGGCACAGAGGCTTAGTTGCTCCGCAGCATGTGGGATCTTCCCGGACCAGGGCTCGAACCCATGTCCCCTGCATTGGCAGGCGGATTCTTAACCACTGCGCTACCAGGGAAGTCCCTACGACTGGTTCTTGACAAAGCTAAGTGAAGAAGGCATCTCAGCTTGTGGTAGTTAGGAGACCCCTCTTCTTGCCCACTTCCTAGGACTCCCATTGGGAACTGCTATTCCATCAGTCAAGCACAGCTGATCTGATCCATGAAATTAGAGAGAATCAACCATTTATAACAATTCATCATCACATCTATAACATTAAGATGGTATTTTAAAATGCACCTCAATTTTTTAAAAATCTCAAAAAGAAAGATGTCATATAAATAGTTTATGTACTGAAGGATAGAAGTGTTAAACATCGGTATTTTCTATATAGTCTGCTAATGTTTGATGTATATAAGACCCAAATCCCTTCTTATCTTTTCTCACTGGTATCTTCAACCTCTCAGCTGTGTATCTCCAGTTCCATTCCTGCTAATAAGATTCAAAATAAATTAAAGATGGTACTGTCTGAAAATGTTTTGAAAACATAAAGTTGATTACTAAGAGTCTAATATAATGCAACTAATGAGCCAAGATTAACATGTAAATTCCATAGACAGCACATACTTAATCCTCACGAGGAACCAAAGAGTACCTTTGAGTTGAAGTAGCTTATTAAATATCACTGCTAGAAATGGTGGTGCTGGGATTGAGGTCTATCTAAACCCGTAGTCCATCCTCCGCTCCCCTACAACACCACACTGTCTCTATAATAGTGCTAACCAGGGAATAATGCCAGACAGAGGGATACAAAACAAAATTAGACAAACAAAATGCCTTTGTTGACTGAGGATAAGATTAAAAGATGTTTACTCTAACCATCCCGTGTCCCACAGACACCTCAGCAGCTTCCTAATTAATCTCTTTAAGATGCATAGAAAGAGATGCCAAACTCTAACCAAGCTGTCAGATCATTTCTTCATGGAGGGTAATAAACAGCATGGTTGAACATATAATTACAGAGAAATGGCTTGAAGGATTGAGCACAGTGTGGGCTTTCCTGTAGGTCTGAATTTGAATTCTGGATCTATCACTTAATTTGGGCAACTTCTTTAATCTAAATGAACTTGTTTCTTCATCTATAAAGTTGGAATATTGAGGCCAACCTCAAATGGTTGTGCTGAGGACTAAAAGAGTTAAAACACTTTGAGAGTGCTGTGCGGGAATGCCTGAAACATAATAACATCTTCCTTTGAAATATTAAATGAGCTTCACGTCATTTTTAACCCCACACTATTCAACTGGATACAGAAATTATGCTACTTATATTGATGATTTTTTATTAAATCTTATGATATATATTCCTTATAAACAGTCATTTTATATTAAAGCATATCTTATCTCCAGTTGTTACTTAAAGAATAGAGAGACATTTGAAATAGCATTAACAAAATGCATAATGGTAAACAGAATTCTGAGAATTGCCAGCCACCAATAAGACTAATTCCAAGATTCAGAAATAACTGAATGCTTACAAAATGCATTTTTTCTCCAAATGTGCTAAGTAGTAACCTCCTACAATAATAGCCATGTTTTTCTTTTTTTTTAAATAAATTTATTTATTTATTTTAATTTTGGCTGTGTTGAGTCTTCGTTGCTGAGCACGGGCTTTCTCTAGTTGCAGCGAGCAGGGCTACTCTTTGTTGCGGTCCGCGGGCTTCTCACTGTGGTGGCTTCTCTTGATGCAGAGCATGGGCTCTAGGCACGTGAGCTTCAGTAGTTGTGGCACATGGGCTCAGTAGCTGTGGCTCATGGGCTCTAGGGCGCAGGTTCAGGAGTTGTGGCGCACGGGCTTAGTTGCTCCGCAGCATGTGGGATCTTCCCGGACCAGGGCTCCAACCCGTATCCCGTGCATTGGCAGGCGGATTCTTAACCACTGTGCCACCAGGGAAGCCCAATAATAGCTATGTTGATAATAATTATGAAGAATTTAGAGAGCTTGTCATTTCATGTGTTATAATTTGGATATTTTAAAGATTTGTTTTCTTTTTTCTTTAACATCTTTATTGGAGTATAATTGCTTTACAATGGTGTGTTAGTTTCTGTTTTATAACAAAGTGTATCAGCTATACATATACATATATCCCCATATCTCCCCCCTCTTGCGTCTCCCTCCCTATCCTATCCCTCTAGGTGGTCACAAAGCACCGAGCTGATCTCCCTGGGCTATGCGGCTGCTTCCCACTAGCTATCTATTGTACATTTGGTAGTGTATATATGTCCATGCCACTCTCTCACTTCGTCCAAGCTTACCCTTCCCACTCTGTGTGCTCAAGTCCATTCTCTACATCTGCGTCTTTAGTCCTGTCCTGCCCCTAGGTTCTTCATAACCTTTTTTTATTTTTTTTTAGATTCCATATATATGTGTTGGCATACAGTATTTGTTTTTCTCTTTCTGATTTACTTCACTCTGTATGACAGACCCTAGGCCCATCCAGCTCACTACAAATAACTCAGTTTTGTTTCTTTTTATGGCTGAGTAATATTGCATTGTATATATGTGCCACATCTTCTTTATCCATTTATCTGTCAATGTACACTGAGTGTCCAAAATCACCAATATTATTCAACATTGTTTTGGAAGTTTTAGCCACAGTAATCAGAGAAGAAAAAGAAATAAAAGGAATCCAAATCAGAAAAGAAGAAGTAAAGCTGTCACTGTTTGCAGATGACATGATACTATACATAGAGAATCCTAAAGATGCTATCGGAAACTACTAGAGCTAATCAATGAATTTGGTAAAGGAGCAGGATAAAAAATTAATGCACAGAAATGTCTTGCATTCCTATACACTAATGATGAAAAATCTGAAAGAGAAATTAAGGAAACACTCCCATTTACCATTGCAACAAAAAGAATAAAATACCTAGGAATAAACCTACCTAAGGAGACAAAAGACACGTATGCAGAAAACTGTAAGACACTGATGAAAGAAATTAAAGATGATACAAACAGATGGAGAAATATACCATGTTCTTGGATTGGAAGAATCAACATTGTGAAAATGACTATACTACTGAAAGCAATCTACAGATTCAATGCAATTCCTATGAAACTACCAATGGCATTTTTCACAGAACTAGAACAAAAAAATTCACAATTTGTATGGAAACACAAAAGACCCTGAATAGCCAAAGCAATCTTGAGAAAGAAAAACAGAGCTGGAGGAATAAGGCTCTTGAACTTCAGACTATACTACAAAGCTACAGTAATCAAGACTGTATGGTACTGCCATCAAAACAGGAATATAGATCAATGGAACAGGATAGAAAGCCTAGAGATAAACCCACACACATATGGTCACCTTATTTTTGATAAAGGAGGCAAGAATATACAATGGAGAAAGACAGCCTCTACAATAAGTGGTGCTGGGAAAACTGGACAGCTACATGTCAAAGAATGAAATTAGAACACTCCCTAACACCATACACAAAAATAAACTCAAAATGGGTTAAAGACCTAAATGTAAGGTCAAACACTATCAAACTCTTAGAGGAAAACATAGGCAGAACACTCTATGACATAAATCACAGCAAGATCATTTTTGACCCACCTCCTAGAGAATGGAAATAAAAACAAAAATAAACTGGGACCTAATGAAACTTAAAAGCTTTTGCACAGCAAAGGAAAACATAAACAAGATGAAAATACAACCCTCAGAACGGGAGAAAATGCTTGCAATGAAGCAACTGACAAAGGATTAATCTCCAAAATTTACAAGCAGCTCATGCAGCTCAATAACAAAAAAACAAACAACCCAATCCAAAAATGGGCAGAAGACCTAAATAGACATTTCTCCAAAGAAGATATACAGATTGCCAACGAACACATGAAAGGATGCTCAGTATCACTAATCATCAGAGAAATGCAAATCAAAACTGCAATGAGGGGCTTCCCTGGTGGCGCAGTGGTTGAGAGTCTGCCTGCCGACGCAGGGGACACGGGTTCATGTCCCGGTCCGGGAAGATCCCACATGCCGTGGAGCGGCTGGGCCCGTAAGCCATGGCCACTGAGCCTGTGCGTCCGGAGCCTGTGCTCCGCAACGGGAGCGGCCACAACAGTGAGAGACCTGCGTACCGCAAAAAAAAACAAACAAAAAACTGCAATGAGGTATCACCTCACACCAGTCACAATGGCCATCATCAAAAACTCTACAAACAATAAATGCTGGGGAGGGTGTGGAGAAAAGGGAACCCTCTTGCACTGTTGGTGGGAATGTAAATGGATACAGCCACTATGGAGAACAGTATGGAGGTTGCTTAAAAAATTTAAAATAGAACTACCATATGACCCAGCAATCCCACTCCTGGGCATATACCCTGAGAAAACCATAATTCAAAAAGAGTGATGTACCACAATGTTTATTGCAGCACTATTTACAATAGCCAGGACATGGAAGCAACCTAAGTGTCCACTGACAGATAAATGGATAAAGAAGATGTGGCACATACATACAACGCAGTATTACTCTGCCATAAAAAGAAATGAAATTGAGTTATTTGTAGTGAGGTGGATGGACCTAGAGTCTGTCATAAAGAGTGAAGTAAGTCAGAAAGAGAAAAATAAATACCATATCCCACCACATATATATGGAATCTAACATATATATATATATATATATATATATATATATATATATATATATATATAT